>NC_041405.2:129458657-129493657 GCF_900747795.2 Erpetoichthys calabaricus
AATTCATTATAGCTAATCCTAATATGATATTGCTTTATATTAGAAAATAATCTTAAAATGACAACCAAATCTGACATTTGCACCATTAGAGCAATAACAAGTCTAAGTCCTATGGGGTAAGTGTGTAACTGCTTTCCACACTGTTCAGGGGAGCTTTTGGGACCATTATTTCAAATAGATTTTCTTCTGGTTGTTCAGATGACACTCATGTACTATAATTTTCAAACAGTGCTACAGATTCTCAATCGTACCGTGATCAGGGATTTAACTGGATCACTGCTGCATATTTACCTGGTCGTCCGACTGAAAATAAACCTTCTCCCAAGGTTCAGTTTTCTTAACAGACTGAAATATTTTTCTCTTGGAGTATTTGCTTATATTTACAACCATTTTTCCTTCTCCTTTAAGCAAATATTCAGTCAGGTCTGATGATAACCAGCCCACAGCAGAAGATTAAGAATATTTAACTGTATGCAACTGTGGACGGTGTTGCATACGTACCACGCATCTCTTTGACCATAAAAGGTCCATCTTGGTATAGTCTGTCCCCACTCCCTTATATTTTTGTCCCATACCGTAACAGGGTCACACTGTCACTCCACACATGCTTTCACATGGTTATTGTGAGTAAAGTTTACTTTAGGCAGACCTCAAAATGGTTGACCGGTATACCATTTCTCTACGTCTCAGCTACTGAACTGTGTGGGCTTCTCTCAAGTCTTCTTGTTTGCCCAGATAGCTTTAAGGGAACGCATTTTGTGTCCAACGTTTTTCCTAAACTTTAGGTAAAATATGACATCATCTTTTTATTGAATTAGTAAGTCAATGCACAAACAATATCACATAGAATACAGCAATTGATTTTTTATTGTTATTCCATAATAATGTTATCAAACGTTTGGGAGTAATTGGTAAAACATATCACCTAATGAGACATATCAAGTCCATAAGTATTTGAACAGTGACACAATTTTCATTATTTTGACGTGATTGAAGTGTAGACTTTCAGCTTTAATTCAAAGGGTTTAACAAAAATATTGTATGAGCTGTTTAGAACAGACAGATAATATTATACATGATCCCACTATTTCCATGGGCTCAAAAGAATTTGGACAAATTAACAATCATAAATGTACTGAACATTTTCAATATTTGGTTGAAAATTCTTTACAGTAATCCCTCCTCCATCGCGGGGGTTGCGTTCCAGAACCCCCCGCGAAAGGTGAAAATCCGCGAAGTAGAAACCATATGTTTATATGGTTATTTTTATATTGTCATGCTTGGGTCACAGATTTGCACAGAAACACAGGAGGTTGTAGAGAGACAGGAGCTTTATTCAAACACAGCAAACAAACATTTGTCTCTTTTTCAAGAGTTTAAACTGTGCTCCATGACAAGACAGAGATGACAGTTCCATCTCACAATTAAAAGAATGCAAACATATCTTCCTCTTCAAAGGAGTGCCCGTCAGGAGCACAGAATGTCAGAGAGAGACAGAGAAAAGCAAACAAATCAATACGGCTGTTTGGCTTTTAAGTATGCGAAGCACAGTGGCACAAAGCTGTTGAAGGCAGCAGCTCACACCCCCTCCGTCAGGAGCAGAGAGAGAGAGAGAGAGAGACAGAGAAAAACAAACAATCAAAAATCAATACGTGCCCTTCGAGCTTTTAAGTATGTGAAGCACCGTGCAGCATGTTGCTTCACGAAGTAGCTGCACAGAAGGGAGCAACATGAAGATAAACTTTCAGCATTTTAGACGAGCGTCCGTATCGTCTAGGTGTGCGAACAGCCACCCTGCTCAATCCCCCTACGTCAGGATCAGAGAACGTCAGCACAAGAGAGAGAGAGAGAGAGAGAGAAAAGTAAGTTGGGTAGCTTCTCAGCCATCTGCCAATAGCGTCCCTTGTATGAAATCAACTGGGCAAACCAACTGAGGAAGCATGTACCAGAAATTAAAAGACCCATTGTCCGCAGAAATCCGCGAACCAGCAAAAAATCCGCGATATATATTTAAATATGCTTACATATAAAATCCGCGATAGAGTGAAGCCACGAAAGGCGAAGCACGATATAGCGAGGGATTACTGTATATTATAGTCAATGACTGCCTGAAGTCTGGAACCCAGACCATCTCCAAGCACTGGGTTTCCACCGTACTGATGCTTTGCCAGGCCTTTACTGAGATGTCTTTAGTTGCTGCTTGTTCACTGGACTTTCTGCCATCAGTTTTGTCTTCGGCAAGTGAAATGCATGTCCAAATGGGTTGAGGTCCGTTAGTTAATCTGACTTTTGAAAAATGTTCCACTACTTTGCGTTGAAAAGCATTTGGTTTACTTTTGCTGTATGATTTGGCTCATTGTCCACCTGTACTATGAAGCATTGTCCTATCAATTTTGCAGCATTTGGCCGAATCTGAGTAGATAGTATAGCTCTGTACAATTCAGAATTCATCCTGCTACTTCTGCCAGCAGTCATATAGTCAATAAACACTAGTGACTGATTTCCATTTGCAGCCAAGCATGATCATGCCATTAAACTGCCTCTACCATGTTTCATAGATGTGTTATTAATCAGATCATGAGCCATCTCTTCTCAATACTCTTCTCTTTCCATCATTTTGGTATATAGTGATTTTAGTTTCCTTCATCTAAAGAAAATTGTTCCAGAACTGGATAGGCTTTTACAAAATGGATTCTGGCTAAGTCTAATCTGTCCTTCCTATGCTTGTCTTAAGTCTTCTCTTGATTGTGGCAATGATAGGTCTTCTTCCCAGAGAGTGTTCTTGTTTTATCTAAATGTTGTGAAGGGGTTCTTCATCACCAAGGACAGAATTCTGCAATCATCCAGCACACTTGTCTTCTGTAGTTTTCCAGACCTTCTAGTGTTGTCAAGCTCACCGGTGTGTTCCTTCTTTCTAAGAAGTACCAAATGGTTCATTTGACCACTCCTTGTGTTTCTGCTATCTCTCTAAAGGGTTTGTTTTGTTTTCTCAGCCTAATGATGGACTGTTTTTACTTGCATGGAGAGCTCTTTGGACCTCATATTGAAAGTTAAAAGTGACAGCTTCCAAATGCAAATTCCACAATTCCAGACCTTTTCCCTGCTTAACAGTTAATGAAAATAATGAGGGAACTGCTCCCACCTGGCTATGGAACACCTTGTCAGTCAAATGTCCATATACCCTTGAGCCCCTGGAAATTGGCGGGGTAGACAGAAAAATTCATGTCATTCCTTAAATTAAAACTGAATGTCTACATTTCAATCACGTAATTATTGCTTTATTTCAAATTCACTGTAGTGGTGTCAAGTCAAGTCAAGCACTGCACAGTGCATTGCCGCACCTGATACACAACGAAACAACTCGGGATCCTGGTTTGCAACCCCCCCAGGCAGACACACAGTCCAGTCCCACCCTGCGGAAATGACCCTCTATCTGCCGCAGCCACATTACGTGGGTGACCCCTTGGTCTGGTCCAGCCACTCGGGTCCCCAACAATGAGGATCTTACGAGCTGGATCACTCTTGGGGAAACGCACCACATGGCCATAGTGCCGTAACTGACGCTCCCTCACAATGCAGGAAATGTGCCTCACTCGGGACTCCATGAGCAACCGCTCATTCAACACAAAGTCAAACCAACGGTACCCAAGGATTTTCCGGAGAGAGACAGTACCAAAAGAGTCCAGTCTTCGTCTCAGGTCACTGGTTAGCGTCCATGTCTCGCAACCATATAGCAAGACAGGAAGCACAAGGACTCTAAAGACTTGGACCTTCGTCCTTTTGCATAGATATCGGGAGCGCCACACACTTCTTTCCAGCGACCTCATGACCCCCCCCATGCTCTCCCAATCCGTCTACTGACTTCATAGGAAGAGTCACCAGAGACATGAATGTCACTGCCAAGGTAAGTAAACCTCTCAACAAGGTCAACACTCTCTCCGCAAACAGACACACTGCTGTTGGCAAAGGTCATTAAAGGCCTGGATCTTGGTTTTTATCCAGGACACTCAGACTCCTCGCTCAGTCTCGAGTGCCCCGATCAGAGCCTCCATTGACTCTGCAAAGATCACAGCAACGTAAGCAAAGTCAACATCCATGAACCTTTCTTCACCAACAGATGCTCCCCAGCCGATGGACCCAGCGACCTTGCCCAACACCCAGTCCATATAAGCATTGAACAGAGTAGAAGCAAGAACACACCGCTGACAAACCCCAGAATCAACTGGGAAAAACGCAGAGGTCCTGCCTTCACTCTGCACAGCACTCACAGTACCAGTGTACAGGTCGGTCATGATATCCAGCAACCTCAAGGGGATCCCGCGAATCCTCAGGATGTCCCACAGGGCAGCTCAATCAACTTAGTCAAACGTTTTGTGAAAATTGACAAAGTCTGCAAAGAAACTCTGCCGATATTTGCGTTTGCGCTCCAAGAGAACCCTCAGTGCCAGGGTGAGGTCGATGGTAGACTTAATAGGCATAAAACCAGACTGTTCCAGTCACTGGTAGGTGAGCAAGTGATCACGGATCCTATTGAGGACGACCCTAGCAAGGACCTTACCCGGCACAGAGAGCAGTGTTATCCCCCTGTAGTTGTTGCAATCCAGGCGATCACCCTTCTCATTCCAGATAGGGATGACAAGTCCCGTTTTCCAGTCAGTTGGGATGATGCCAGTCTCCCAAATGGAAGCAAAGATTGCTTGCAATGCCAGGAGGACAGCCTTACCACCAGCCAGGAGAAGTTCACCCCGGATACCACAGATCCCTGTAGCCTTCCCCCCCTTCACCTGGTTCACCACCTGTGCAATCTCAGTGAGATTGGGTGGTTCACAGCTAATTGGAGGATCAGCATCAAGAACAGTGGACCCAGAGATATCCAACGTCCTAGCTGGAGGATCAGTTTTGAACAACTGCTCAAAGTAGCCAGCCCAACGGATCACAACTGCAGTGTCATCCGTAAGGACCGTTCCATCAGCTGCCCTGACTGCGATTCTCAGAGGAACAGATTCAGATGTGCGTAATGCTTCAGTTCCTCTGTAAGCAGGACGTGGGTCACTAGACCACACATGGTGTGTCACTTGCTCACAGATTCCTCTAACAAACGCCTCTTTATCTGCCCTCAGAGCCATCCCTCTCAGTTCGTGGTACAGACCAGAGGTGCCAGCGCAAGGCTCAATGGCAACTCTGGTAGCGGTGTGCAGAGCCAAAATTATGAAAATTGTGTCACTGTCCAGATTCTTATGGAGTTGACTGTATGCCCATATGACTTAATGAGACATATGTTTCATAACATATTCCAAGTTCAGTCAGTGGGGCTCCCAAGTTCAGTCAGTGGGGTACCACTGTGGCTGCCGGTTTCATTCCTACCAGTTTCAAAAATAAATGCTTCAGTCTTGCTTCTAAATGATCAGATTGTTTAATTAATATTTTTCTCTCATTGTAATATCAGAAATATGTGCTAGTATATTTATATGTAAACAAAATTCATAACATTTTAATTATTGCCACATTTTTAAATATTAATTTTATTTTATCAAAATGTTTACCTTATACTATGAAGTTTACTCCCTTAATTTTATCCAAATACTTAAAACTGGTGATGCACAGTACAGATAAAGGTACAGATGACAGTGACTAAAGGAAACCCATTCTCTATGTTATTCTAGTCGATTCTATAATGTGACAAAACAATAAATAACTGGCCAAGCCATAACTGCTGATCATATAAGAAAACAAGCTGATCTTGAAATATGTTGGAGAAAAGTAGATTTTCTTTGAAGACAAGCATTTCTATTCACCTAGTACATAGGTATGTGCAGCACAAAAAGCCTAGGACACCATCTAACTGCTTTGAAGCTCTAAGACAGAAGCCCAAGAGCACAACTTATTAGACAAAATGCCTTCATGGGAGATGTTCAGGATTCAGAGGAAGGCAGATACAGGGAAGGAATTTGTATAGAGTGTGTTTGTAACTTGACATGATGTTTTATGTCAGTAAGTCAACTGACGCATAAGCTTTTAAGCTAATGGGAATACTGCTGTACATCAATGTGTAGGTTTGTCCACAGCAAGAATATCTACAACTTCATTTTTTTCTAAACTAATCTTAACCTGTTCCCAGGCTATCCTGGTGTACTAATTATATATAAAATGTTGTGAAAAATGCTATTCTTAGAAGTGGTCCCTCATCTCCTTTTTTCCTAGGGATAAAATTAGTGTTCTTCATTCTCTTTTTTGCTGTCTCTCCCTATTCCCTATCTATGGGTTCCAAACTTTCCACCAACAACTTATTATTCAAGAAAATGCTGATACCACCTAAATCTACACTTAGTCACAGTCAAGTTCTCTGCACATTTCTCAGACCCCAGTTATCCGAGGGCAAAAAGGCCCCACAACTAAGTATCAGTAAAACAAATCTCAGTGTTTGGAATCTCTCGATCACAGGAGTATTTGACCTTAAATTTCAAAACCTGTCAGTGGTTTCCATGTATTTTTTCTCCAGACCAAGGGTTAAAACTGATGTCAACTCTGTTCTGAGCAATCCATAAAACTCTTGCTCTTTCTACTAAACTGTTAGGTAAGCACCCCCTTGCATCTCTGTTTCAATTCTTTGTAGGGCAATTACATGGACTTTCTCAGTTAATCACAGAAATTTCCTCTAGATAACCAAGCAATGGAGGGGGAAAAAAAAACGGTAATGGGCCTCAAATTTTTAGATTCCTTTACACTAAAGCAGTTCACACAGAAAAGCCTTTGAGTTAGTCCTTTTCAACCTGCATGTTGGAAAAAATACCCTTGGTTGTCTGGACTCCTACTTGTCTCACATTCTCAGTTACTGCTTCATCTACCTACTCAGTACAATGCTTTACTTCTTTGTGTTCATAATGACCTTTGAGGCTATTCTAAAAAGAAGCACAAAACAAAACAGTCCTTGAAAGTGTCATGTGAGAGAACCTGTCCTCAAGCACAGTTGATCATTTTGTCTAAGTTTACCGTAATAATTCTAACCAAACACAAAAAAGGCTTATTAAAAAAAAAAAAAAATCAGTAAAACCAATTAGTACCTGAGGCTGCGAGAACGTGGCCGCACAGAAGACGAGTGGTGCCCATCCTCATCAGTAACGCTCTCTGTGCTCCGAAAGTGCTTGGACAAGAAGTGAAGCTCATCAGGGGTTGGTTGGTAGGGCAGCTGGTGCAGCCTCTCTTGGGAAGAGGAGGAGGACTGGGAACAAAGTGAAAAACAGATAACCTATCAACAAGTTGGCCAACACACAAAAAATGTCAAATTTTATATAGTGTCTTATGCAAAGTACAAGATCAGAACATGCTCTGCGAAACAACAAAAATATATAAAAAGCAACATTAAAATTACAATAAAGGAGAATATATATATATATATATACACACATACACACACACACACACACACATACAGTTGAGATCATGAGTTTAGTTGGTTAAAAAACTTTGAAAATGAAAATTCTTCAAATTCAAACGTATCATGCTACCAAACAATTCAAATAGTGTAGGAAGTTAATTTCCATAAAAAAGGATTAAGAAACAGATTTATTTCATATTTTAATTGCTATGTCAGTTTTTTCAGTGGGTCAAACGTTTACATATAACAAGTCGACTGTCTCTTTAAACAGCAAGGATGACTTCAGGAATAGATGTAATTACTATCAGCAGCTTCTAAGTTGCTAATTGTCATAATTAATGGTGAATTAGGACACTTGTAGCTGTACATAAGAGTCTAATTGTACAGACAATAGGGAAATTAAAAGAAATGAGTCAAGACCTTAGAAAGAAAATTGTGGATCTTCACATGTCAGTTGTTTCCTTATGAACGGTCTCTAAAAAGGTTCAAATGACCACAAGCAACTGTACAATCAATTGTGTGATGTTCAAAACTGGGAGTAAATGTTGAGTATGGATCGCATGCTGGTAAGAGCAGTGAAGACGACCAAAAAAAACAAAAAACAACACAAAACAAAAAGTACATGGATATATGAGAATACGGAAATGGGGATTTCAGGAATAAACACTAACAACAGATGACAATGTATTGTAGATGGGCAAGTTCACACAACTCTGTCATACACTCTGCTTGTATGAAACTCACTGAAACAGTAGAACTTGGAGTATTAGTTCCATAGCCTGAGGATGGCAAGGAGGCCAGAGACCACCTTCGGCCATCGGCCCTGCAAAAGAATTTTAAAGAATGTTAGTCCATGTAAAACTCAAATAACAGTTCATTCGAATTAACCTACATTTCAAAATATAACCTGTTTCAACTCAATGCACAATATCTCAATACTATTACATACGTGTTACTCAATACGTACATGTTATTCACAAAACTACAGAAATTATTCTTTGGCAAAAGACTTACTAAGGGAGCTGTGTATCAGAAGGGCGACAGTGAAACTCACTTTTTTGCTACCGCTTCTTTTGAGGAGGTTAATCCTTTTCACCTGAGAATACTCCATAGTGGGCCTTACCTGTAACTGAACTGGTGATAACCTAAGGTCCCCTCAACTAAATGTTACACAGTAACCTTGCCCCCATAAGCCAATACCTCCAATCAAACCAGACCCTACTCTGGGTGCAATATCTCCTTACATGCTTAAAGCAAAGAAGCTTAAAACAAAGACAGGAGACATGAAAAGCGTACTGGTTATGTGTGATTACTGAGTATTTGTGAGAGTTGCTCCCTGAAATGTACATTCAGAGTGTAACCTGCTTTGCAGCTTTATGATGTCACATTCTTCCAGCAGAGGTGTGATTGTGTGGTGTCCCCAAACCCCCCCCCCCCCCCCCCCCTCCTTTGCAATGTGACTCAACTGCCACCTTGTTTCATGTAGAAAAGCAATGATCAAACAATCACAAAGACCAAAAATCTGCAGCAACAGATAACAAGAGCAGGAAATGGAAAATATTAAGATGCTGGTACATGTGACTGGTTTAGCTCTGGTGTAAAACAAGTTCATTTTTAATTCATTCAGACTCCCCCTCCACCAAATCACCCCAGTAGTTGCCCCCTGGCTGCCCGCCACATAAAACAAAGAAGATGTTAAAGGCCACCTGAATCTTACCAGCTGGGCTGGGTAGGCTAGTGTCTGAAAAAGTCAGAATATCAAGAAAGTGGAGAGTGAGTATCTTAAAGGGTGCATGACATCTTCCCATGTTAACTGTCTGAAGACCATCTCAGTGCCACTATATTATATATTTTTAACTAAAAAAGAACAAAAATGTGGGAAGGGTACAGACATTTTAAAAACTGAAAAAATTACTCAAGTTTGTGAGTGTATCATCATCTAACCTAACAACCAACATCTCCTACCACCACCACTAACTTAATGCCTGCGCCACCAAGCAATACTTTGAAGGAGGTGTGTGCAGTGAAAGCTAACCACAAAGCTCACTTGGGATTTCAAAATTGACAACCTATCAAGAAAGTCTGGCTGGACTATTTTTAGAGTTGTTACTTGAATGTGTTATTAATTGGGCTCCTAAAATTGTGGACATGGAGGAAGCACAGGAGCATAAATGGATAAAGCAGAAAAACATTTTTAACACAGAAAACACATTTACTATACCTGTCAGCTCGAGGAGCATGACTGAAGTGAGAAACATTATTCAAGAAGGAAATCCCAAGAGAGGGGGATTGGAGAAAAGAGAGAAAAAGGAAAGAAAGGGTATTAGGAGACTTCTGAACAGAGATATTCTTCATTCATTTCAAAGCTTGCACTAATCTACGCCTTCCCCCACCCCAAAAAAAAAAAAAAAAAAAAAAAAAAAAAAAAAACTTAGTTACAACTCAACTTATTAAAAACCACTTTAACATGAATAATGACAAAGAGATACCTTGTGACATGAAAGGTCAGAAAAAATTAAATGTACAGAACACCTATCATATGCTCACTTTGTAAAAGCACAGACAACAAAGTCACATCTATGAGAAAAGAGAAACAAAAACTATACTCATTATTTGAAATGGTAAGAGGTAAGAAGGTTGTATCGTGGCAGCAGAGCCGGCACTAAGATAAAAGCCAAGCGTCTAGAGAGAAAGTGGCGATACAAACCTTCAGTGCCTTCTGTGATCCTGGGAAATGTGAACTCGCTACCAAATAAGATCGACGAACTGGCCGCACTGGTGAAAAATGTCAGGACCTACAGAGAATGCAGTTTGTTGTGTTTTACTGAAACGTGGCTAACAACTAACATCCCAGATGCTAACATGGAGCTACCCGGGTTTAGCACAGTTAGAGCGGACAGAGACGCAAGTACCTGCGGGAAGCACAAAGGAGGTGGACTCGCACTCTGTCAATACAAGATGGTGCAACTCTGGAAATGTAAACGTTAAAATCTCCTCTTGCTGCAGGGACATCGAACTGTTGGCCATAAGTCTGCGTCCCTATTACTTGCCCAGAGAGTTTGAAAACGACATTGTTACTGTTTACATCCCTCCTTGGGCGGATGTGGAGATAGCGAGTGACATCTTCCACTCAGCTGTTGCTAAACTGCAAACGCAGCACCCCGAGGCACTTGTGCTAATTGCTGGAGACTTTAACCATGTGGCGCTGGACAAAACATTACCTGCCTTCTCCCAGTATTGTGGATTGCAACACCCGGGGAAATAGGACTATTGATCTACTGTATGCAAACGTTAAAGATGCATACAGCGCCACCCCACTGCCTGCGCTTGGGAAAGCAGATCATAACCTGGTTCTGCTTCAGCCTCACTATAAACCAAGAGTGAGGGTCCTACCTACAACCACACGCTCATTCAGGAAGTGGTCCCCTGAGGCAGAGCAGGCTCTGAGAGAATGCTTTGGAACTACGGACTGGAATATCCTGCAGTGGTCACATAGTGAGAACATTGAGGAGGTTGTTGACTGCACTACTGACTACATCAACTCCTGTATGGACATTGTAGTTCCAGTAAGAACAGTACACTGTTATGCTAACAACAAGCCATGGATTACAAGTGACATCAAGGGCCTTTCGAACCAGAAGAAAAGGGCTTTTAAAGGCAGTGATCAGCATGAGCTCAAGCGCGTGCAGAAGGAACTCCGAGTCCAGCTCAGGGCAGCGAAGGAGCAGTACAGGAGAAAGCTGGAGCAGAAGTTGCAGAACAACAGCATGAAGGAAGTGTGGGATGGGATGAAGATCATCACTGGCTGCAGCTCGAAGCGGGGTGCCACCATCGAGAGAGATGTGGAGAGAGCAAACCAGATGAACAACTTTTTTTTTTTTTTTTTTTTTTTTTTTTTAACAGGTTTGACCACCCTAACCCAATCTCACCTCAGAGTACTGCACCCTCCAACCATCCTTCTGCTGATACCAGCATAGGAGAGAGTTTCCCCCAACCCACAATTACAGCAGCGCAGGTGAGCAGAGAGCTGAGGAGACTTTGTGCCAGCAAAGCAGTGGGTCCAGATGGAGTATCGCCACGACTGCTGAAGGCCTGTGCGTTGGAGCTGGGGAGGCCTCTACAGCGCATCTTTAACCTGAGCCTGGAACAGGGGAGAGTCCCGAGGCTTTGGAAAACATCTTGCATCACCCCTGTCCCAAAGATATCACGTCCTATTGAGCTGAATGACTTCCGGCCTGTCGCTCTGACGTCACATGTGATGAAGACCATGGAGCGGCTGCTGCTTCACCACCTAAGGCCACATGACCGCCACGCCCTCGACCCTCTGCAGTTCGCATACCTGGAGAAGGTGGGAGCGGAGGATGCCATCATCTACATTCTACACTGATCCCTCTCCCACTTGGACAGAGGCAGTAGTGCTGTAAGAATTATGTTTCTAGACTTCTCTAGCACCTTCAACACCATCCAACCTATGCTCCTTAGGGACAAGCTGACAGAGATGGGAGTAGATTCATACCTGGTGGCATGGATCGTGGACTATCTTACACACAGACCTCAGTATGTGCGTCTTGGGAACTGCAGGTCTGACATCGTGGTCAGCAACACAGGAGCGCTGCAGGGGACTGTACTTTCTCCAGTCCTGTTCAGCCTATATACATCGGACTTCCAATACAACTCGGAGTCCTGCCACGTGCAAAAGTTCGCTGACGACACTGCTATTGTGGGCTGCATCAGGAATGGGCAGGAAGAGGAGTATAGGAACTTAATCAAAGACTTTGTTAAATGGCGTGACTCAAACTACCTACAACTGAACACCAGCAAAACCAAGGAGCTGGTGGTGGATTTTAGGAGGCCCAGGCCCCTCATGGACCCCGTGATCATCAGAGGTGACTGTGTGCAGAGGGTGCAAACCTATAAATACCTGGGAGTGCAGCTGGATGATAAATTGGACTGGACTGCCAATACTGATGCTCTGTGTAAGAAAGGACAGAGCAGACTATACTTCCTTAGAAAGCTGGCGTCCTTCAACATTTGCAATAAGATGCTGCAGATGTTCTATCAGACGGTTGTGGCGAGAGCCCTCTTCTACGCAGTGGTGTGCTGGGGAAGCAGCATAAAGAAGAGGGACGCCTCACACCTGGACAAACTGGTGAGGAAGGCAGGCTCTATTGTAGACACGGAGCTGGACAGTTTGACATCTGTGGCAGAGCAGGCTCCTGTCAATAATGGAGAATCCACTGCATCCACTGAACAGTATCATCTCCAGACAGAGGAGCAGCTTCAGCGACAGACTGCTATCAATGTCCTGCTCCACTGACAGACTGAGGAGATCGTTCCTCCTCTACACTATGCGACTCTTCAATTCCACCCGGGGGGGGGGGGGGGGTAAACATTAAAATTATACAAAGTTATTGTCTGTCTGTATACCTGCATTGTTATCACTCTTTAATTTAATATTGTTCTTTATCAGTATGCTGCTGCTGGAGTATGTGAATTTCCCCTTGGGATTAATAAAGTTTCTATCTATCTATCTAAACTATGTAGACATATACCCATCATCATCATCTACATAAAACATATATAAGACGCCATGTCTATCAGATCCTAAAATGAGTAATCTTTTTCCATAAAGGTCAAGATACAAGATACAAGTCTTCATAATGTTGAATTACAATGTAAGACACTTGTTTCTGCCTTTGCTGTTATAAATCTAAGAAACAAAGAACACCATCACAAAAAGCAGATCTTTCCTCTCCAAAGATAAAATGGATAAACTAATTTTTCTCAAAAAAAAGTAAAAAACCAAATAACAGTTTGCGAGATAAAAATCATCCAAATGGTGCAGTTCTGTGTTGTTGAGCCGAGATGATATCTTCTGTTTTTGTTCCATTACCAGGTTCTGCTTTTACTGTGGGCTACATATGCTGTAAAGAAACCACTCAGAATAGGTCAGGCTAAAATACCTGGTTTTACTTCTAGGCCTCAAACATTACACTTTTATATTGTGTATTGTTTTACAATGTTAAAATGAAATTATAAAATACACACTTATTTTTACTGCATCCATTATGTATTGAATTGTGACAGCGATGTATTGTAGTCTACTGAAAAGTGGATTTGTTGAATTCTTGTATCCTTACAGCTACAGCAATATCGTATGTGAACCTAGCCTTAGAAATATACAAAGGATGGCTTCATTAACCAAATCTGTAACATCATTATAAAATTAAACAGTGAAATGTGTTATTAGTTGACTTATATTTCTGTTGTCTAATGTTTATCTCCTTCAGCCCTATGTTTTAAACTACTTTTTTTGTTTATTTGCACCAGAAGCTACTGGATGACCTTTTGTCCATAATACATACTGGATTGTATGTACCATTCGGAGGCTTAGGAAGTTGAAAAAAATAATCTGACACAATTCTGTAAATTCCTGGGTAAATTCACTAACAATATTGCAATTATTTAAATTAAAAACTAAAAACTACACAAAAAAACTGCCAAAACATAATTTTTACTTGCACAGCCTTCTCTCAGAGAGGCATCATTTACTCTTCATACTTCGAAGCCAGAGCAATTATTGCAAAGTAAGTGAACAGCAGAACAAGCACATTGCAACCGAGTCACTCTGGCTGTACCGTATGTAACCGACTCACCACAGTTACCAAGACAACAGGCAACCAACATGACATGCCCCACACTTAAGAATCCGTTAAACAAAGCCACCACTGAATCGCAAAACAGACACCATGAACAAACTCCATCTCTTAAAAATGGGAAACTAAATCTCCATACTTGAGAGCTGTGCAGCATCAGAAAGAGCCATCAGATAACTTCTGAATATTTCTTACACTGGCTTCATTTTTAACTGAAAAGGTCTTGAAGTTTCAGAGTTGCCGTCATCCAAATACCCAAGGCACAGGGGGTGGGGTAGGATATCAAGCAGTAGCTGCTAAGTTTGCAGCATTCTGTGTTTAATTTAAAAAAAGTATATGTAAATTAGATACAAATTAAAAGTTAATTCTAAATTAAAGACCACATTAAAAAACAATTACCTTCTTTAATGTCAATTTCAGGTTTTAAATTTTAGAATCCATAAATTATTTTATTGTACTACATACATTTATATATACAGTACTTTAATTAGGTACTTTTACTTTTTCTTCCTTTGTGTCTTTTGTGATTTAATTAATTTCTTTTCACATATGGGCTGATTCCTCAGAATTCATATACCGTGTCATAGATTGATTTCCTTGGATACCAAGTGTTGCCATGGAGCTTTGTAGAGATCTGGATTTACCATCAGAGTCAGGAAACACAATATATGTACAGATTTTTTTTTTTTTAATTAAGAAGTGGCTGGGCTGTTGCTATGGTGTTTTTCTAGGGAGTTTCAGGTTTGTTTTCCTCTGTACGCATGACAATAATGATCTTATAAGTCAAATCTATTTAACTCTATATACATACACAGTGTATTCATAAAGTATTCAAGGTCTCTTCACTTCTTTCAGATTTTGTTATGTTTCAGCCTTGTACTAAAATCTAAGTTCATTTTCACACATCAAGCAGTAATCAATAGCCCAGAATGAGAAAGTGAAAACAGGAGTTTAGACATTTTTACAAATGTATGTAAAAGGAAAAAGTGAAATATGACATTGACACAAGTATGCAGATCCTTTGCTGTGACACCTTGGAGTCCATCTGTGGTCAATTCATTTGATTGGACAAGGATTATAGAAATTAATACATCTGCAAACCTTTCAAAAAACATGATTCACTTTATCATAATGGGTTACTGAGTTTGGACTGATGAGCAAAATGGCAAATGTATCAATTTCAAATAAAATTTACAAAAAATGTGCAGAAAGTGAAGGGGTCTGAATTTTTTCTGAACACACTGGACATACATACATTATATATATCATGCAGCAGCAAGTCAGCAGCAAGAAACAGTATTTGAACCCTGGTATTCGGCATTAATTGATTATAAAACATGATCTGATCTTCATCCAAGTCATAAATATAGACAAAACACAATATGCTTAAGCTAATAACACACAAACAATTATAATCTTTCGTGTCTTTATAAAACACACCCATCAAACATTAACTGTGTGCTGTGGAAAAAGTTAAATGAACCACTGGATTTAGTAACTACTCAAAAACTCCTTAGACAGCAATAACAACTAAACAGGCAGTACGGAGTAGTATAACAGCTTTGGACTTTAAATCCTAAGTTCACATTCCACTACTGACACTGTCACTTTACCTGATTAAGCTCAAATTGGAAAAACAAAAGAAATGCAACCATGTGTATCTCACATTTTGTAAGTCGCCTTGGATAAAGACAATGACTACAAACAACAAAAGTAAGTAAATGTTTAAACTGGAGAAGCAAATAATGCCCTGGGGAGACGGTTAGTAGGTTAGTTAAGGCTTGTTTAAACTTAGGAATTGGAGGAGGGGGTCAGAGTTTAGAACAGACAAGGTTTAGAATCCACCTTAAATAAAAAAACAAATGTTTTTGTGTCAGTGTGTCTGTCTGGTTGCTAGGGTTGGAAAGAATTTTTTTTAAAAAAAAATAGGCAAAAAAAAAAAAATCAAAATGACATTAAAATAGTTTAAAATCAGCCTATGTTGATTATTTACATTTCAAACTGTCTTAGATGGGTAGCACTGCTAGTTTCACAAAAGGGTATGAGAGAAGCCTAAACACAAATATATACATTAACTTGGAAAACTCCAGCCTACAATTAACACTAGAATCCCTTAAGCATACGAAAATAGTCGTAATGCCAGGCCACGTTAAATTCCTTTGCACCTCGTCATCAGCATCTATTTTGCAAATGTGTCAATCAGCACAAGCAGCCTGCTATCCCACCACCCCACTTAAAGTCAGATGCAAAATGTTCGGAGCTCAAGTCTGTTTATCTGGGTATGAGGTGTATGGAGTTGTATAGGGTAAAAAATATATTGTTATTTGGAATACATACATTACATGTGTGTTCCGTATCTACAACGATCTGGGTAAATGTAGGATGAAAGGAAATACAAGGCAAGAAATGCTGAACACATAACTAAAACAGAAACTTTTTCATGTTATAGTAATAATGACAAAATGCTGACGTGAAAGTGTATAATGTGTGAAAACTTAAGTCCAAATATCAAATAAATAAGTAACGGTGCACTGCACAATAACATGCGGTAAACACACTTGCCTTGAGCACTCATAGTTTTCATAATCTCTCTGTATGTTTACCATTCATTTGCTCAGAGGTTGATGCGCTTGCTACTTGCTGAGCAGCTCTTCTTTTCTCCACCCTAGTGGTCTGCTTCTTCTCTTCTTTCATCTGCATCTTTCACGTTAAAACTGATTAAGTCAGTGTTTGTGTTGCAATTACTTAGTATGTTTTCCTTAATTTTTCACTTAACCCTTTAATCTGCCTCAAGAATGATTTAAGATATGAAAAGGTAGGGGAAGTGATGGCGAAGGTGGTAGGGATGAGAACAGAGCACGTACAGACGCGCGCACATCCGCCCTGCTGGCCGCTGCTGAGATCTGATTCTCCAATAAAATAAAAATAAAAAGAGGAATAACTTTGGATGTCAATCATCACCCCAAAAGCAGATAGTAGGCGTCACATAGTATATGCGCACCAAATTTCCTACCTAAGTCAATAGGTTAAACGGTTTGCGAGCTACAGGTGATTTAAAACCCTAGATAGAAATGAGGAAATTGGGGGAAAAAATGTTTTAATTATAGTAAGGCAAATTTTGATCAGATGTGGCAAAGTCTTAAAAAAAAAAAAGCTGGCTCCACTTTTAAGAGTGGAGTTATTCAGGAGACCTGGAGCATGTTAAAATTATCTTACTAAAATTAATGGTAAGTGTGTCGTGGAATTTAAAAGTAGTGAGAAATTAAAGAGATCTCCAAGGTGGATAAATGAAGAACTAAAAAAAGAAGTTGGAAAAGCAAAAACAGTTGTCCAAATTTTACAAGATAAATAATTCCAGCACTAAGAGTAGGGCTTATGAGAACAAGACAGCAATGATTTACAAATAGAAGGACACTGGTCAAGTTAAAAGGCAGCCAAGAGAAGTATTGCAGAAAAGGCAAGACAGTCTTAATTCCTCAGCATTTTAGTTAGGAAGGAGGTGAAGTGCATCAACAACAGTTAAGGGTGAACGCAGATATACACACAGTGAATAGCAAATGCTCTGAACTTGCATTTGTCTGAAGTTGATATCATCTCAGCAGCAACAGGGACTATCAATTATTTAGGAATTTAGTTATTTAGAAATTGTATATGAAGAAGTGCTACTTAGATTAAATAAGTCAGAATCTAACATATCACTGTAACCAGACAAAATGTGCTCAATTACATTAGTGAGTACATTTATAAACCCACTGACACTTATTTTTGAGAAATAGAGAGGGTACTTTAGGGACTTTCAAAATTTGACTGAATATTATTTTGGACTGGCAAGCATTGTTGGGCTAATATATATATTATATATATATATTCTTAGGCCACTCAAAAATGATTTAAGGTATATGACAGTAAGTACTAAATTGCTTGTGAAAAGTGCAATCAAATAACCCATCAACTTTCACAATCAGATGTTTTTTCTCTCTTGTAGATACCTCTACTGCTTCTATGGTAAACAGAGCAACACATCTGGTACCCAACACTACACATGTCTGCAAACTACAAAATTGGCAATTTAATCCTCTCCACCATCAAATTAGTGTAAAAAGTTAAATAAATCACTTTTTCTTCCTATATTCAAATTATACCTGGCTCATTATCTTTGGTAGCAGAATAACTGTTCCACAGTTAACATGCAGTGTTGGTGAATTACACGGAATACAGAGAGTTATTGGCTATATAACAGCCTCATTGTTTTTTTAAGCCTTTAATAATAATAAGTACTTTCCATTAAATAGCACTATCTTGCAAGAGATCTTGGCATAGAAGTCAACAATGTGTTATTGAAAAGGTACAGAAAAATCATTTTTTACATACATTTCTTTTATGCTTTGTTCAAATATAGTTCTGTAGTTTTCCTCTAGACTCTTCAGAATGTTTTAAATAGTGTCCATCCACAATTACTATTTGTACTCTACATGTAAGAGATGACACTGTAATGCATTCAACAGCATCATTTAATAAATAAATAAATGCTCACTTTGGCATACAGATTTTGAAGGGGTAACCCCTCTCTAACTAAATGCATACAAGTATAACTGCAAATTTTCTACATCTACAAAAGGCACAGTTCACAATTGTAGTCGGATGGATGTTGAGCAAACTTTTTCCTCATTACTTAAAAGAAAAGGATTGTTGTAACTACACCAGATACAAGGAGTCACTGGGGATGAGGCTGGGGGCAACTTACACTGGCCAGGTACTTGTCATTGAGAAGACTGGCTTACCTGCGAGCAAAGGGAAAGTTAAGGGAGGCACTCGTGGAAAAGTTCCTGGGGCTGTCCAACGGACTGCTACCAGCTGAAAATAAAATAAAAACAGAACAAGATTATACAACTGTAAGGGATGGGGACAGTGGCTATACACATATATTTTGCTACTAAGATTATATTTTCCCCCATTATATAGGACGTAAAGGAATGCTAAATAAAAAAAAAAAAAAACACTCTTTAATACTCAGAGTACGTGGGTAAGACCAAAAACAAATGGAAGAGAAAGAGAAAAGCTGAGGTTTTATTTTACTGAAGAATCTTCACCATGTAGGCACAGTGACACATTTTTAATTGACACCTTTTATATAACAATGAGTAAAGGAATAAACAGGTGCAAGAGGTCTATTTCCACGTAGATTTCTGATCCCTAGTCTAAAAACATGATGCTTCAACAAATTCTATAGTTTAATCACAGACGTCAGTTTATGAGTTAAGAAGAAAGACCGGAGAAGATGAGCCATTTCATCAGAAACAAAAAGAGATTAGGAGGGGAAATGAACTGTTTAAAAGCTATAAAGGAAATAAGGAGATTACTAGTCATTACCATAAATTTCAGTATGATACACAGGATTACAAATGGAAGCGGATTAACAAAAACACTTTGCACAAATGTTAATAAAACATTTCTTCACAATGAACTGTACAAATTTAAATAATGTAGTTACAAAGGGAGACCAAACATTTTCACCCTGACCTAAAAACAGAAATGCCAGTAAAACTAAATAAGTTTTATTTTCTACATAATCACGGAGAAAAAAAAATATACCTATTATAAATTTCACAAAAACATTTCTGTGCCACTTGGATGAAATGTTTTGAATTGCTTGGACAACCACTCTTTTGTAGCTGCCTTGGCATCTTCATCACTGGCATAGTATGTCCCATGAAGAGAAGCCATTCATATTAGGGGAGCTGGTTATACTCATACAGGGCTAGGTCTGGAGAACAGGGTGGGTGAGGCACATCTTTTAATCCATAGTTCGCATATCAGCCTTTACAACTAATGCAGTGGAAGGAAGGGCTCCATCATGATACAGATGACAGTTTTTCTAAAGACCCCATCACATTACACAATTTTTCCAGTGATTTTCAGTTGCAGACTTCATTAATATAATCTTAGCAAGTCGTGGGCAGTTGCAGCAAACAGTTGTGGTTCACAATCTTGTATGTAATCTGACATCCTCAGTGGCTCAATCAGAGCAGTGTGTGACTCGTCGCTACAAAACCAAACAGGTTCAATTTTGTGTGTGTGAGTGTTGGCAACCAATGATCGCTCACCTGGAAGTACAAAATATGTAATGTGAGCTATGAAGAATAAGGAATGTGGGTGGTTTTGACCTCACAAACAGAAGAGAGGTTAATCATGCTGATATATTTTACGTACCACAACAGAATGAAAAAAGAAATAGGCCTGCAATTGTACCTGAACAGCACTGGCTATGTCAGGAAGCATGTTAATGGCTATTGGCTAAGGGCAGCCTTGCAATACTTTGGAAATGTGAAACTGGGCTGGAAAGTCGTCATGGAGTCATCCAATTTGTCATCCCCTGCAATTTCAAGTTGTGTAGTCAGATGTCCTCAGGTAACATATCGGCAACTTCAGTTATCCAGTTTGACATCCTCTCCAACTAGAATTTGTGTTAGTGCAATGCTGGCTTAACCAGTTTTCCCGGATTGTTGTCAATGTCATAGCATAAAACTGACCAGTTATGTGGGCCTTTTTAGGCACGAAATAAATATGAATTTCACCCACTATGTAATGAAAAAATGTGTGTAGATGTTTTTGATAGCTCTTTTCTTGGACAATCCAGTGCACCTCTCTCTAACTTAGGCCCACTAGCAAAATACTGCAAGACATCTTCTCTCTCACCTGCAGTTGGTCCAAAACTGCAGCGGGGCTCTTAACTGGGTCACGTAGGCGTGAGCACATCACTCCTGTTTTGGCTTCACTCCATCGGCTTCACATCAGTCTTAGAATTGATTTTAAAATTTCATTGCATACTTTTAAAAGCATAAATGGTCTGGCCCCAGCTTATCTGTCTGACCTCCTCGTCTATTATGTCCCATCTCAATCCTTGAGATCGTCTAACCAGTTGCTACTGGCCATACCACAATCAAGGAACTGGGGGATGGGGGGATTGGGAATCAGGCTTTTTCGGTGCCTGCTCCTTGGCTCTGGAACAGCCTACCACTTCAGATAAGAGCAGCTCTAAACCTGTTCATTTTTAATTACTTGCTGAGAACACATTTTTTCTCTCTGGCTTTTAGTTGTTCATGTATTGCAAATTATTTGTTAACTGTTTATTATTTTTCATTTACTGCTTGAAGTTTATATCTTTTTAACATTTTTATTTAATAATCTTTGACTTTAATTTCTTACTTTCATGTACAACACTTTGGAAACCATGTCTGTGACCTTAAATGTACTCTATAAATAATTTTTGACTTGACTTGGACATTGAATTTCTGTGGTGTTGTAGAATCACCAAACATTCAGAATTTTGATTGTTGTTTGGTCTTTCAATTATAGTGAAGTATCCAGGCTTCATCCAGCGTTATGAGATACTATCCCAAGTTCTACCAGTTCCACTCATTAACTCAGGATTATCTTGCAACACTGGATGGTGTGATGTTTAATTTCAAAAGTAAAATTCAGGGAATCCAATACAAAATACCAATTCAACTGACCCCAAACTAATCCAGATACGGTTTAATATTTCATGTACTATATTTGATTCTGCATTATAATTCACTATACTGTGGCAACATTTCCTTCTATCAGTGATGAGAAAGGCCAGCCAGCCCTTGAATCATCTTCAAGAGACATTCTGCCACAACAAAATTCTGTAGCCCATCTCTTCATTGTAGCATATGAAGTGGACTGGTTCTGGCATATGCTGTGTATGCATGAATGAGCCTCCAAAGGTACAGTGGTCTCTAAGTGATTGCATGGTATCTAATTTTGCAGTTAATGGAATTCATATTCACGTTGACTTGGTTAGGAAACAATAAACACGTTTCCAGTGGATTTGGCTTATATTGTAATTTGAATATGTCACTAGAGAGAAGTAAATCTTTGGCTACATTCAAAAACTAAATAAACTCTACACTGACCTCAAACACAGACACTCGAAAATAATACCTTGGGTGGAATAAAACCCTGCTGGCAAATGGGGTTTATAGGACTGAGTCTGATAACCACTGTTAGTGGTTAGACCTAGTAAGAGTGTGTATGTACCATATGAGAGAGTGGGCTTTGCAATAGACTTGTGTAAAATGCTGCCAGGAAAGGCTGCAGCCCCTGAATTGGACTAAGTTGTTGTCAAAATGTTTTTTGAACTAATACTGTATCTCAAGCATCCTTATTTATTTGTGTCTTCTAACAAATATTTAAAATGAGACCAATGGTCTGCTTTTAGTCTTTCATCTGGACTCTAATCACTTCCTTCTAGAACATTTCTACAAAAAGGGGAGCTTCTGTTAAAATATGAATTATTAGCTTCACATTCACATTCTTGTCACAGTGATCAGGCTGAAAGTTAGCAAAGTAAATAAAGACATCCTGCCAATCTTAAAAACAACTATTATCACTGATAGGTGAATTTGAATTTTTAAAACTTATTATAAATCTGTAAAGGAGACAAACTATAGCAAGACTGCACAAAGGTATTCAGAAAATGGATGCATAGGTCCATAAACAAGAACTGCTAGACTGGTGATAAACATTTGGAGAGGAGACACACAAACAAAACACCAGTAGTCGCCATCCTTAAATGCAAGTTTAAATAAAAGCTTCACCGAACACACTAGCACTTTAAATATTGACTATATTTACTTACTAACCACTGTCTCTGGCATTACAAAGCTAATACTAAAATGTCTTTCTAGAATTTGATATGAAGCATGATAGCACGCCATAGCTACTTCCATCTCTTTCACTCACCCTGCCATCATTTATTCAGTGTTTTTTTAACCCAGGATTAGGATTCAGTTCTTAATTTTAGTAGGTTATGTAACATGAAAAGAAAAAACAGCTTAGTGAAAGCCAATCTGAAATTATTTGCTCTGCCCAGATGGGTCAAATGACCATGTACTATGTATTAAGAAGATGTAAACTACTAATTCTATGACGTTAACTGATTTTTAAATACTTATTTGCCTGAATGACTTAAAAATTTTAAGCTTTACTTCAATCTGCCACCAACACATTATGAAGGGTATCTTCGATTTACTGTGTTTTCAATGCCACCACCTCAACTAACAACCAAACATAAATGGAACAGGATGATGCTGAATGACTTCCTTATCACGCAAATAAAAAAGTGTCTTAAAACAAATTTTGCTTATTAGTGGCTGCTTTTTTTAAACAACATGTACAAAGTGCACCACATTATATTTTATTTATAGTGGAGTTTTATTTTATTAAAAAATGTAATATCCATCCATCCATACCTTAGTTGGGTTAATCCAGCCCAGGGTCAGAGGTGATAGAGCTTACTCCAGTAACGTTGTGCTAAAGGCTGGAACTGGCCCATTGCCAAACAATTCACAGAAAACCATTGAAACAAAAACTTTAAAAAGAAACTTAACATTGTAAACATTGATGCTGTAGTGTGTAGCCAGTCTATCAATGTATAAGGAAGCCAGTATTATATCACTGCCTGTTAAGTCACTTCAGCTGCCAGGGCTCATTTGGGAGAATTATGAGAACATTTCTACATAGCATATTTTATTTAGGAGCTACTTTGAATGAAAAGATTCAGTTAAGTGAATAATAAATGAATGAAAATCTGCATGTTTGGTGCTCTACTGTTATGAAACCTATTTAGTACAAGTAAGGAATCCCCATAAAGAGTCTGCAAAAGTTCAGAATTAAAAAGGTACCAGCCACATAAACAAAACAAAATTATGCATCCTTCGATGTGGTCACAATGATAGTTTATACTCAAGGTAAGCATTTTTGTAAAGGCTGGTATCCATTAAAAATGTAGATGTGCCAAACAACACTGTACATTGTACCCAGCAATTTGGAGTCTAAAAATGTGGCAGTCATAAAATCCAAAACATGTTGTGCTTTTTGAAAAAAGTAAGGCCAGTGATTTGGTGTCTAAATCAGTTAATAGAATTTAAATAATTCACAGCAATTACAGTATGTGGAGGCACAATGACCTCAGGGATCCAGCATCTCAAGTTCAAAGCCAACATCTGGCCACAGTCTATGCAGGGTTTGCTCATTTTTCCTGTGTCTGTTTTCTCCGAGTACTCCAGTTTTCCTGTGACATGTGAAGATGTACATATTAGGTTAGTTTACAACAGTGCGACTGTGTGTTTGCTCTGTGGAGGACTGTGGAGGTAACCCCATGATTCATGACACACACTATATGGACAGAAGTATTGGGACACACTGCTTAATTATTGAATTCAGGTGTTTCACTCAGTCCCATTGCCAGAGGTGTATAAAAGGATGCAAATAGCCATGCAGGCTCTATTTATAAACATTTGTGAAACAAAATGGGTCATTCGGAGGAGCTCAGTGACTTCAAGTGTGGTACTGTGATATGATTCTACCTTTGCAATAAGATGGTTTATGAAATTTCATCACTGCTGATTATTCCACGGTCAACTGTTAAGTGGTATTATTGGAAAGAGGAAGCGTTTAGGAACAAAGAAACTCAGCCACAGAAGATCACGTAAAGTCATAGAGTGTGGCCAACAACTGTTAAGGTGCATGGTGCGTAAAAGTTGCCAACACTCTGCTGCTTACATAGCTAAAGAGTCCCAAACTTCCACAGGCATTAGTGTAAGCACAAAAACTGAGGTAGGAGCTTCATGGAATGGGTTTCCATGGCCAAGCAGCTGCATTCAAACCTCACATCACCAAGTAGAATTCCTAGCGTCAGATGGAGTGGTGGAAATATGTGTTCTATAGAGCAACAAATCATGTTTCTCTGTCTAGAAGTCAGATAGGAGAGTCTGGGTTTGGCGGATGCCAGGAGAACATTACCTGCCTGACTGCACTGTGCTAACTATGAAGTTTGGTGGTGGAGGGATAATAGTGTGGGGCTGTTTTTCAGGGTTTGGGCTAAGCTCCTTACTTCCAGTGAAGGGCAACCTTAATGCTTCAGCATACCAAGACATTTTGGACAATGTTATGCTTCAAACTTTGGGAAAACAGCTTTGGGAAGGCCCTTTTCTATTCCAGCATGTACATGGTTGAATGAGACTAGTGTGGAAGAACTTGACTGGCCTACACAGAATGCTGACCTCAACCCCATCAAACAGCTTTGGGATGAACTGGAATGGAGATTGTGAGCCAGGCCTTCTCATCCCACAGTAGTACCTGACCTCATAAATGCTCTACAGAATGAATGGGCATAAACTTCCAACAGAAAAATTCCACAAAGTCTTGTGGAAAGCCTTCCAACAAGAGTGGAAGATGTTATAGCTGCAAAGGAGGGACCGAATCCATATTAAAGTCTACGTATTTGAAGGCAATGTTATTAAAGTCCCTGTTGGTGCCCCTATACTTTTGTCTATATAGTGGACAAATATATAAACAAAAAATCTCGGAAGGAGATGAGACGTGATCGCGGGCCGTGAAAGTGTTTCTCTGAGAAAATCATGTCTCGTCTCTCTTCCCAAGATTTTTTTTTATTATAATACTAGGGGGCTCCGCCCCCTGCTCGCTTCGCTCGCCAACCCCTGGCGTTGGGGCATGACAAAGAGTGAGATGTATGAATGAGATATAGAATAGTGTGGAGGTGTGGATGATGCATATAGAAAGCAAACAATACAGTGTTTGGCACAGAGTAATGGTTTATTGGAATATTTCTTTGTACACAACATTAGTAGTAAAGATGGTGTCCTGTCCTTGAATGAGTCTTCCTTGGCATGAACACGTGAGAAGGCAACATAAAGTTGTCCTTGTCCAAAAACGGGCTCAGAGAGGTAGATGCCAACCTTGTCCAAGGTTTGTCCTTGTGATTTGTTGATGGTCATGGCAAATGCAGGTTTAATGGGGAACTGTCGGCGTTTCAATGTAAAAGGTAATTCTAGGTCAGAACTCGTAAGGTCAATTCTAGGAATGAGAACAGTATTGTTAGCATGTGATCCTGTAAGAACTGTTGCTTGAATAACATTGTGTGTCATGGTGTTGACGACTAAACGTGTGCCATTGCATAAACCCTGTTTAGTGTTAAGGTTTCTTAATAGCATGATTATTGTTCCGTTTTTAAGGCTAAGATTGTGTTGTGGTAATCCGGCCGGGTTAATAGTGTTCAAATATTCTAAGGGGAAATTCAGATGTTCATTGTCGTCATCAGAGTCAACTTTGTCAGAGCTTAGAAAGAGCCGTGCCTCTCCAGGAAGTAATGAAATGACCTGGTTATTAATGTGATCAACATTAATATTTTTTGGACATAATATAGTGTGTTGTGTTAAAGGGGGTATTTGGTCCAATGAGATTGCTGTTCCAAATATCTCTGTAACTAAGTCGTCGCAGATAAAGGATTGGGGAATTGTAATAATATCTGGGTGAAGTCCATCTGTATTGGTGAGTGTACCATTTCCCAGTTGTAATAGCCAATTGTTATATTCTGGATCTGGACATCGCATGTTTTGTACTAACTGTATTGTTTGAAAGCAATGCCAATTGTCTGCGTATTTTAAGGTGGACTGAACAATAGCTGAGCGCATGGCATGTGGAACAATAGCCAAGCATTGTCTAAAATCACCTCCTAATAAAAGTACTTTTCCTCCAAAGGGAATATTATTATTCATCAACGTTTGTAGAAGTTTATCAATGGTGTTGAGTAAGTGACTGGATGCCATTGTACATTCATCAATAATTAACAGTTTCGCAAGACGGATGTCATATTTGTCCACATATGCGAAAGCAGTATGGGCCATTGCCTTTTGGTGGCCTGATCTGTACTCCGGTAGATGCAAAAGCAAATGAACTATTGTAGGATCTAATGCAGTTCATAAAGTTTTTACTTTCAGGCACATCGTTAGTTAGAAGCTTCTGTAGATATTCAGGATATGAATGTAAAGGAGGCAGTCTAATCTGACCCTTTTGACAACAACGTGTAAATTCATTATTTGTATTGCCAGTTGTTTCTTCAGGGAAGTTAAGTGAATGACAATGATTGCAAATGACATTCATTAATCCCAATGAATTTTCCTCAATAGTGCACTCATTATTGAACGCGTGGCCAGCCAAGTGGCGCAAGCGTTTAGCAGGTGTCTGGCGTTGATGTCCGCGACGGGCAGGTTTTGCTTGTGGCGTTTGAGAGGCGCGTTGTTGCATGTCCAGTATTTGGGACGCGCTATTTTGGAGGTGTAATCGATTCGCCTGTGCTGTGCGAAAAGTCCGTTTCAGTCTACGTCGTGCATTGTTTGTATCGAGCCTTGTCCATTTTTGTATGTCGGTCAGTTGAGCTTTCTGTTTTTGGAGCCTTGCTTGCTTGTTTTCTGGCAGTTCATATGCGCGTTGTAGACGTCTGCGTTCATTTATGCTGTCTCTTCGCTCCCGTTTTTGTATGTCTGAGACGCGAGGTCTTTCGGTTTGAACTCGTGCCTGTTTCGATGCAGCACTTTGAGACGCGCGCTGTATGCGTCTACGTTCATTGTGTCTGTCCATTTGGGCACATCTCTGTAACGGGGTTAGTTGAGCTTTGCGTTTTTGGAGCCGAGACATTTTTTCTCCCGGAGTTTCAGAAGCGCGTTGTATGCGCCGCCGTGTATTTTGTTGTTTCATGCGGGTTCATGTGTTTGGTCCCGTTATCCGAGCCGAATCGTTTTGTACCCGTGAGTGTGTATTCATGACTTGTTTGTTCCTCAGCGTGCGAAATATGGATAAGTAATAAGGAGGATCGCACTGACTGTTAATATGGAGCCTTTTCTGCAGTTGAACGGTTAATAGTGGTTTATTGTAAGGAGATCCACCTATGCTGCATAGTGTGAAGGTGTTGAGATGACATATGTTTAATATGGACGGTTCCTTTAGAAATGGGGCTTTGGGTGTCACTTCTTATTGATGTTAGTGTGTTTGTGGGTCTGATTCGTCGTTGTTGTGAACGTTTCGTGTGCCATGTCTCGTCTCTAATGGGCTTGGCGTGGCGGTCACGGCTTCTTTTTTTTTGGTGCGTTAGGAGCTTGTTAAATCCTCCTCTTTGTGTGGGTCCCGTTTCGTGTGCAATGGGATTCGTGCGGCGCTGTGTGCTTTTCCGGCTTCTGGGGTGGGGGGGGGGTTGGATGCGGATTGGTGGGGCGCGAGCGTCTTCTTTCTTTTTGTGTGCCAGGGGCTTGTTGAATCCTCCTCTTTGTGTGTGTCCCGTCCCTTGCTTGTAGGGTGGGCGGGGTGGTTTTGGGTTCTTTTTTTTTGTGTGCCAGGGGCTTGTTGAATCGTCCTCTTTGTGTGTGTCCCGTCCGGTGCTTGTAGGGGGGGGGTGGGTGCTTGCAGGTGGGCGCGAGCGGCTTCTTTTTTTTTGTGTGCTAGTTTCGTGTGCAATGGGTTTCATGCGGCGCTGTGTGCGTCGCCTGCGTTTGACTCCTTTTTTCTGTGCTGACTCCTTTTTTCTGTGGTCGCGGCGCCTCATTTCTTTGACTCCTTTTTTCTGTGCTCACTCCTTTTTTCTGTGGTCGCGGCCGCCTCTCGCAGCGCCTCATTTCTTGGGGCGCCTGCGCAGTACGTCTTTTTGAGGCTACGGCCCATGGCCGGATGTCCCTACGTCCATCCGGTTTAGCATTCTCGGTTAGTAATATGGATAATAATAGAGAGATATATAAAATGTAGGCTGCGGAAAAAAATTAAAGACCTGATGAGTTTGTTATGTTCTCTCAGAGTCCAAATGAGTTCTCTAGATACATTTTTTTTCTTTAATTTTATTGATATTTTTGAAGAAAAAACCCCCACCTGAGAGAAAGAGGAGAGGATGGATGGATGGATGGATGGATGGATGGATGGATGGATGGATGGATGGATGGATGGATGGATGGATGGATGGATGGATGGATGGATGGATGGATGGATGGATGGATGGATGGATGGATGGATGGATGGATGGATGGATGGATGGATGGATGGATGGATGGATGGATGGATGGATGGATGGATAGATAGATAGATAGATAGATAGATAGATAGATAGATAGATAGATAGATAGATAGATAGATAGATAGATAGATAGATAGATAGATAGATAGATAGATAGATAGATAGATAGATACTTTATTAATCCCAATGGGAAATTCACATTCTTCAGCAGCAGCATACTGATACAATAAATAATATTAAATTAAAGAATGATAATAATACAGGTGAAAAAAACAGACAATAACTATGTATAATGTTAAATATTAACGTTTACCCCCCCTGGTGGAATTAAAGAGTCGCATAGTTTGGGGGAGGAACGATCTCCTCAATCTGTCTGTGGAGCAGGACAGTGACAGCAGTCTGTCGCTGAAGCTGCTCTTCTGTCTGGAGATGATACTGTTTAGTGGATGCAGTGGATTCTCCATAATTGATAGGAGCCTGCTGAGTGCCCTTTGCTCTGCCACAGATGTTAAACTGTCCAGCTCCATGCCAACAATAGAGCCTGCCTTCCTCACCAGTTTGTCCAGGCGTGAGGCGTCTTTCCTCTTAATGCTGCCTCCCCAGCACACCACTGCGTAGAAGAGGGCGCTCGCCACAACTGTTTGATAGAACATCTGCAGCATCTTAATGCAGATGTTGAAGGAAGCCAGCCTTCTAAGGAAGTATAACCGGCTTTGTCCTTTCTTGCACAGCGCATCAGTATTGGCAGTCCAGTCTAATTTATCATCCAGCTGCACTCCCAGATATTTATAGGTCTGCACCATCTGCACACAGTCACCTTTGATGATCACTGGGTCTATGAGGGGTCTGGGCCTCCTAAAATCCACCACCAGCTCCTTGGTTTTGCTGGTGTTCAGGTGTAGGTGGTTTGAGTCGGACCATTTAACAAAGTCATTGATTAGGTCCCTATACTCCTCCTCCAGCCCATTCCTGATACAGCCCACGATAGCAGTGTCATCAGCGAACTTTTGCACATGGCAGGACTCCGAGTTGTATTGGAAGTCCGATGTATATAGGCTGAACAGGACCGGAGAAAGTACAGTCCCTTGTGGCGCTCCTGTGTTGCTGACCACAATGTCAGACGTGCAGTTCCCAAGACGCACATACTGAGGTCTGTCTTTAAGATAGTCCACGATCCATGCCACTAGGTATGAATCTAATCCCATCTCTGTCAGCTTGTCCCTAAGGAGCAGAGGTTGGATTGTGTTGAAGGCGCTAGAGAAGTCTAGAAACATAATTCTTACAGCACCACTGCCTACACTGACTACATTATGAGCAAACCATAAAAGTCCCTTTCCCAGTTATAAATGATTATTTTTTCCCCTCAAAGACATGGTGTTTAGATTAACTGGCAATTCCCCACTGGCCCAAAATGAACAAGTGAATGCATAAGCTTTAGTGTATGGATAACTGCGTTTTCAGGTGGGTAGACTTCATAGTGCCTCGTGACTAAACCTGCCAGTAAAAGTGTTGGCTCGTTGCAAATGGCTAGTTGGTTGAGTATGGCACATCTCTCAGCTAAAAAGACTCACACTTCTGAGAGAGAAAAAAAAAAACGATAATTGGGTGTTCTTACCTGTTGGCACTGACAGGGGAGACAGAGGTCTCGACAGTGTCGGTGAAGGTGTTCCTACCACCAGACTTTTTCTGTTGCTGCTTCGACAGCTGTGTAAGAACAGTGAAATAAAAAAGTAAGAAGCAGAAATAACCTTGGCAGCACAATCTTCTAAAACACTACTAAATAGAATCAGAACCAAATGGACTGGCATAAAACTAAACAAAAACACCTCTAAAAGCCAGCAGACCACATTTCACTGGCATGGGCTTGAGGGCGCCATCACTTAAGTACGAAGATAGAGCACATCATGATAGCTCTGCATGCACAGATACATAAGCTGAACCAACACATCAAAACACGTCCCACAAGTCTCATGCAAACTTATTTAGAAATATCAAATGACCTTGTATTGCATGTTTGAACTGCAGGAAAATCACGCAACTATCTCCATTATTTAAGGTACAAGAGAATAGGGCAGCGGCACTACTGCTCAGAGGAGGAGAAATTTCCTAAGGTCTGGCCAACAAGCTCCTTAGAACCAGGTAATAAAGTCAGTTTTCAGTGTCTGTTTACAAAAGGAACTCTCTTTCTAGGTCTATCAATGAAGCTACTATAACAGTGGTCACATTCCAATCAAACTATTTTAGTTTCCATTTTAAATGGCTATACTTTTCACTTTATGTTTGTCCAACTCCTAAACAAATACCTTTTGCCTATTTCTAAGCACCATGGGCTCTTTAAAGTTTGTTTCTGTTATTTCCTTGCACTTTTGATTGGTCTTATCTGTTAGTAAGAATTGTTTTATTTTTTGTTTAATAACACACCTAATGTGGCAATTTAAGGGAACTGTATAACATATAGATTAATGGATCACTTGTTGTGTTCTTTCTTCACATCTTGGTTGAGCAAGTAAATTTAGATAAAATGGTAGGTTGACTCTGTAACCTCAAGTAAGAGGTAGTACAAAGGACTGGCAGTAGCAGGAATTTTTAGTTTTTGTTTTTCTACGCCTATGGGACCCCTAAGGGAGCACATCTCTAAACAACATAATGTGAATTGTGACAGCTCACTTCTTTTAGATCAACATTTATTAACTAATGGCCAGTCATAACTAGTTCTATACTGCATATTCATAGCTTAATTTATATATGAAAGGGTACATGACAAGTAGACATATGGCAACCTTAAAATCTGTACTTAAGGAGCAAAACAGCACAGAACTTACTGCAACTTTACCTCAAGCATACAATGTGATATCTGTATTTCTATTAATGCATGGGTGGCAAGGCAGCATGGTGGTTAGCACAGTTTATGTTCTCCACATACAGTATCTATGTGTGATTTTCTCCCACATCTAACATTTGTGCACATTAGGGTAATTAGTGATTCTAAGCAGGTCTTGTGCGAGTGTTAGTGTGGATGTTCTATACATGTACTTAAAGCACAGGTCCTTGGAGCTATATGGCAGCATTAATCACACCATGAAATATGGAAAATAAATTCATAAGTCCAAAGAAAAATACCCTAAACGTACATTTTCACAACACTTAATGCTTTTAAAATCTGACTCTACTTGCAAGATACTGCTGGACAAGTGATCAAAGACTGCTTTCGTGACACCATTCTTCACAGGTTGCCAGTGCTGGGAGTGGAGTGACTGAAAGTGTATCATGTATGAAAGTGTTTTGTCTGTGATTGTGTCATTTGACTGGGCTTTAGCAGCACCTGTGTGAAGTATGTCTAGGGCTTAATGAGCTAAACCACAGGATTAGATTTTAACCCCCATCTTCTAATTTAACATTTTACCTGCCTGAACAACAGTTCACAAAATAAAAATATATTAAACAGAAAGGGATGGAAATCAAGAGCAGGAGCAAGTGGGGACATAGTACTGATGATGAAAACTGTGAAAGACTGAATCAAGAACAAGTTACATTAGATGATGGCAATGGTCCAAAGAGCAAACTGAAGGTTATACGAAGGTATTCCTTTAAGATTTTCATCAGTAGTCCAACTGACATTTGGTGCAGAGCTCAGCTTTACTCACATAGCAGTCTTGCTAAACAGCAGGGGATCAAGAGTATAAACACCACTAAGAGGAAACAAAAAGACACAGCCACCAACACGGAAACCTGCAAAAGAGCAGCACAGCACCCATCAGGAAGCCAATGAGTTGCTCAGCCTAGCCTGCAGCAACATTAACACTTAACTTTCTACTTCAGGGTGCAACACATCTGGAAAAATAAAGCAAGACAGAAGACAACGAAGACTTTAAAAATTAGACAATTTATTTTTAGATAAAAGGAAACTGTGTCACATTTTCAGGAACCAACAGCATCTACATTTTTTCCTTAATAAAGAGGATCATTTGCCTGACTCAATGTCATGATTCTTCTTCTTTTTTTCTTTTGCAATGATGGACAAAGAATCTAATTTATCATCTACTTTATGACTGGGTAATAATGAGTTTCAGACATAGTGTTACTGTGTTCCATTAAAATGCTTCTAGATGATATATAAGAGCCATGTTAATCTGCCACAATTATGTACATTAATTTAGATAGAGAGATAGATAAATTTTTACCCCTATTTGTCCAATTTAAGAGTCTAGTTGAAATATGTACAAGGTATAGACCACCATTAGACTGGAAGTCTCACATACAGAGTGCCCAAGGTTCCCTCCAAGGACTGACTTGGCATGAGCAAAAATGAGCCAAACTTTTCAGGTATATTATGCTGTGAGTACTGTACTGCTTACTGTTATGGATTTGAATTCTATTTTTTTTTTTTTTTTTTTAAACAAACACTTGTTTATGTTGTTATTAAGACAGGTCGTTCATTAAACTATTGAAGTATGTACAATTTATTATATAATAAAGTCAAACAGGAGAAAACAAAATGGTCAAAGAATTTGACAATGGATGTTTTTTTTGTTTGCTGATGGAGTCAAAAATTCACTATAGAATTAAGTTTGGATTTTGATTTTACAACATTCGAAATGGGGAAAAAGGGTGATTTTAGCATCTCATCAGTGTGGAAAATCAAAATTGATTTTTACTTCTTAAAATTAGAGCTTTCACTTGAAAATGTCTCGTTTTGTTGTTTTGTGAAGAGCTACTGACCAAATAAACCCTAACAAAGAGAAAAAATTTTAGAATAAGCAGTTTCTGAGATATCCACCCTGAATGCAAAGAAAAACGTACAATGATAGGTGAATTTTTTTGGAAGTAATATTGTTCAAACATGTTACATTGTGTTTGCCTAGTTCCAGGCTTCAAGCCTATTGCTTTTATTTCAGTACTTGTCCTCACCTATGTCCAACAATAACTGCAACAGAATTTAACTGGGATTTTTGCAGTCTGCTTTGTTTAGTTATGTGACCAGGCTTACTGATTTGCAAAACTTTTGCAGGAGTAGATTTTGAGACACATAATTTAAATATACATGTAAAGAAATTTATAAGTGAAGACAGACAACCACTTGTTTGCCCTACCAAGGCACATGCTTAATGATGAAGAGAAAAGAGATGAATACACAAACACACACACATAACACAATAGATTTATAAAGGCTGACCTGGACAGAGGCATTAAGTCATTTCTGTACCAATCTATCTGTCTATGCAGTTTGTTTAATTCATTTGACCCAATATGTTTAGTTTCAAATTAAATATTATTGAAGTTGTTCATTTGATTTAATTTCCTGTTCATTTAACTCTACATTAGTTTGTATACATAATAACAATTATAAAAGTTACTTTACTTCATTCTATATTATTGTACAGTATAATCGGACATGTAATCACCAAGTGTAACTTACATTTAAGTACTGCAAGGATCATTCTGTGCCAGAAAAAACAGTAAAACCATAGCAAATTGATTTTACAGGTAACTGCTAAAAATCAAAGCTCTATATTAGCATTAGAGTCTAAAATTACAGCTGAAGTGAAACAGAGTTTATTTTCCTTTTTTATGTTAAATTGTCTCTCACAGCGTCATCATGGGGAAATTGCCACCAATCTAAGTTGCCCCTGTTGCACCTAGTGTTGTCCAATACTTTTCCGATCCACACATTGCTCAGCACAGCTCCTTTTATACTACTCCAGAACGTGTCACTCCACCCACCTGAAGACGGACACATGCCAGTTTATTCACGCCATGCACAAATAACATAAACTAACTGGGTCACTTTAATGTCAGTTTTCAAAGGATATGCCTATGGGTTGTTTGTACTGTTAATACTTTTTGGAGGTTAGGTGATTAATGGATTTCTTGGCTCACTTCATTGTGTGCTACTTGAAAGTTTTATGCACCAAAGCATGAAAAGTTGTGCATGCCCACACCTTAGCAAGGATGTGGACAGTGCTTACTAGTCCACACAACTCCAGGTCTTTCTGTTCTGAGAGGAAAGATGCAAGTATACATGGGAAATATGCTAACTTCACATACTACAGTGGTGGCGAACCTATGGCACGCTTGCCAGAGGGGA
>NC_041405.2:129498657-129647126 GCF_900747795.2 Erpetoichthys calabaricus
AACACCGGTTTAAATTGCCTAAACGACGTTCGGAACGTGGCGCAGCGGGAAACTGTTCGAGTGGGACCTTTTTCACTGCTACACTGCTAATCACAGAGTTGTTGCACGGGGGCTCTTTTTCACTGCTACACCGCTAAATAGGTAGTGTAGGTATTGCGCTCTGTAAATGGACAGAGAACATTCCGAAAACTGAAGCTGTAGCTGACGATAAAGTTGAACATGATCACACAGAAGAACTTTTGCCGAAAAAAAGGAGTCACGTCTGTTGCCTGGAGATACTTTGGTTTTAAAAGGTCGGATGTGGACCATTATGTTCAAATGTGTAAATACTGTTTCTATAGTATTGGATAATACTGCAAGCCAACTTGTACTTGTTTTATTTGTTTTCAATACAGTGTAATGTACCTGGGTACTGTGTAATAGTGTGACGACATGTTGATTTATTCTCAACGTTTCCACTTTAATCTCGACGCTTATTACGAGAATAAAGTCGACATGTTGACTTTATTCTCAACGTTTATGTCAAGATTAAAGTCAACATGTTGACTTTATTCTCGTAATTTGTTATTAAAGTAGAACATCGTAAACTAAACTTCATCGTAAAATGAATATTTAATTTACTAGATTTTCTCAAACCCCGTCATAAGTTATATAGCACATTAAATGCTTTGTGTTAAGTGTTCCCGGAGCCATGTTAAATCGGTACGTGCTTCTTAAAGTGACTTCCTCTTGTACTGAGGAGGCGCTCACAGCGATCGCCGCACAGAACACATTCACTTCATGATATTCCTGCTCTCAGAACATTTAGAATACTAAGATAAATACTTGATATCATTTTCATGATGAAATGCATTAAAGCATGTATTAATCATGTGGGTGCACGGCGGTGTGGACATTGCACTGCTGCCTGGCAGCAAGGGGGTCTCGGGTGTACCCTGCCTTGAATTTGCATGTTTTTCTGGTGGGTTTACTCGGCGTGCTTCAGTTTCCTTTCAAAGTCATGTAGGATGTGGGGTTTTGTTATGCTATATTGACCCTGCTAATGTATGTTTTGCTCGTATTCACCCTGCGATGTGCTGGCGACTTGTTCAGGATTTTCTCCTGCCTTGCACACAATGTTTGCTGTGATGGGCGGAACCCTGAATGGATGGCATAATTAAACATGTATAACGAAGATATTTTTAAAGTTCTGAACACTCCGTCGGCTAAGTTAATAACTAGTTTTAATTTCACAAAGATGTTTATCGTGTGGTGATTGGTTATGTGGAGAAAGAAAAAGGAAAGATAGGAACTGGGGTTTTGGTACGTCAGACAGACAGCACGCGTGCTATACAGAAAGCCCACTCAGACGAACATCCTTTGAATTCTGTGTTCGTGTCTCCGACCACCAGATCACAAACCCAACATTTACACAATATTTAAGTTAAACCTGTGCGATACCCATTCATACATCCAGTTTTCTGGAGCCTCGTCACACCTGCCACAAAGTTCTCTACACTGAACATACACCTGGGGACCCCTTACTGCGAGGGAGCAGCACTACCGCCTCACTGCCGTGCTTTGTTAATACCTGCTTTAATGCATTTCATCCTGAAAATGATATCAAATATTTATCTTAGCATTCTACATTTTCAGAGAGCAGGAATATCATAAAGTGAATGTATTCTGTGCGGTGATTGCTGCAGGCGCCTGCTCTTAGTGCGGAGGAAGTCAGTTTAAGAAGCGTAGTGATTACCAACTGGGTTGGGGAACACTTAACACAAAGTATTTAATGTGCTACATAACTTATGATGGGGTTTGAGCAAATGAAACATTGATTAGTTTACGACATTCTACTTTAATCATAAAATAATCATAAAATAAACTATGAGAATAAAGTGGAAATGTCAACTTTAATCTTGACATAAGCGTCAACATTAAAGTAGAAATATCGAGAATAAAGTCAACATGTCGACTTTATTCTCGACATATAGGTTTGTTTTTTTCTTCCCTGTGTCCGTATTTTTTTTTCTTCACAGTGGCCCTAAGGCGCTTCCATAGGGCTATACCACAAATAGCATTATAAATGCAAGTTGCAGTTTTATTTATGTATATAGCTTAGCTTGAAGCAAGGTCCATGTTAATGCAGTCCATATTAACTGCACCTAAATGATGGTACAGTTGGTAAGGATGTCATCACCAAGTTGCACTTGTTTTATTTTATTTTAATTTGGTGAATACTGTGTAATGCACCATTACTTCAAGACTTCAAGCCCTGGTGCAACTATCAGTAATACTATTATGTATTTTATTGTTATTATTTATTAGTTTAAATATTATGCAATTTAATGATGGTAAAGCTGTTTAAAAGTCACTTTAACGTGTCAGTGGACAGAGATTGTTAACATTAACAGAAAGTGTAATTGGTTTACAAAAAATATTTACTATTTATTCCTTTTCTAAGACATGTTCAGTGCAATACAACTTTTGACAAGCCCTGGTGGATATTTTACTAAGTCTAAATGCCTCTTTGGATGGTTGAAAATATGTTGCCAGAATTTTAGTTTGTTTGTAAACATTGTTCAATTAAAAGGATCTATATTTTGACTGCATCTGTCATGTAGTGTGATTCCTTCTCTTCATTAGTGCCACCCCCTTGAAATCTATCACTTTATGGGGCCATGCAAACTTGGATTAATACTTGTGTGCACATTAAAATGTCTTTTTGTACGATGTACAATTCTCATAACAGTCGAATAGGTTATTCTTAGCCAGTCTACTGCAGTAATTGCAGTGGTAAATGTGGTTAACATCCACTCATGCATGGGGAAAAAAATACCGTCTAATACAGTGAAACCGGCATAATTTAGAAAAATACCGTAATATAGAATTTTGGTCATACCACCCACCTCTAATATATAAAATATATTAATAATAATATATAAAAATAAAATATAAATATAAAAGCCTGTAATCTTGACAAAGCAAGTCTGACATTTAATAACAACTTACAACCATCAATGTTTACATGAAGAACAAATGTATCACTTTCAGAAAAAATGATTACAATCAAAAATTTTACAATTTTTCCTTTTTCTTGCCAAGGATGACAGAAAAATAAAACTGCAGTCAATGACTGATCTTACATATATATAAAAAAAAACACACGCACTGAGTCGTATGGTCAAAGAAAAACAGGGTAAAGCAAAATTTTCCTGCCAGCTGGATATTCTATTGGTCATTCTACAGTATAAAGCAGTACAGGGTAATGTATCTGATTACTTTAGTAGAATGAAAATGATCTAAGACTATTTATTTAAATATATATGAACTCACACATGCAGGTGCATGCATTCACGCGCACGCACGCACGCGCACACACACACACAAACACTAAAAAGAAATCTGTGAAGATAGCCAACAGCTTGTTTGCTCTACCAGAGCACATGCATGATGATGACACAAACAAACACACATCACATGGATGTGAAATAGTTGATGTGCACTATAGCATCAAGCCACTTATGTACCAATCTCTCTATGTGGCTTGTTTACATCATTTCACCCACTGATCACGTCAATTTCCTTTTTATTTTAAACATGTGTACATTATATACTGTACTAGATTGAATAGTATTGTACAGTACAATCGATTGCATTGTAGATTAAAATCTCCCATTTAGTGATGGAGTTACAGTGGGGCCATTCCATACAGATTTTTTAAAATTCTCGAATATTGATCTTTTGTCAAAACCTACCTATGTCCTGGGTATGATGTTAAACTGCATCCAGTCCTGCAAGCAGTCCTCCAACGTGCAGGGAAATCATGGGGATTGGTGGCAGGTTTGGCACTCTAGCCACTGAAAAAAATAAACTTAATACATCTTTGAGATGACAGAAAGGACTCCTTGTTGCTCTCCACGGGAGGAGCTCTGCTGCAGCTGCCCATAGGAAGGCGGTTTGCATTATGATGGGGATGGGGGAAAGCCCTCAGGAGCCTCATCCCCGGAAGAGGTAAAACCGTCGGAGAGTCAATAGGGTCAGGCATGTTGAAGATAAGAACTGGTGTGTTGCCGAGGCGTCACCCGCTGCATGGCAGCACTCTGGTCCCAATTTGATGTGGCCCATCTGGGTAGGTGAGTGGAATGTCTCGTCTCTCTGGCATGATGATCATCTTCCTCTGCTGTCGCAGGAGCTGCGTACACTCCGCATTTCAGTGGCAGCCCTCTCCGAGGTGTGCAGACCTGGGACTGGCCACATCTCTGTTGGTGGACACAGATTTGATTGGTCTGGTCGCTTTGATGGCTGTCATGCTCTGGGAATAGCTGTTGCTGTAGTGGATTGGCTTCTTTCGATGATGTCCGATGTTACTCCTTTCAACGAGTGTATTAGGAGACTCTGATTAAGACACTCTCTGGGTGCCTTGTCTGTTGTCTCGGTGTGTGCTCCGACTGCAGTGAGTGATGTCTCGTTGAAGAAGACATTTTATTTCACAGCTTCGCACGGTGGTTGATGGGTGCCACAAGGTGAGACTCCTCTGGTCATGGCTGACTTCAATGCAAACACCGGCACTGACAGGGCTGGCTATAAGGACTGTCTCGGTCCCCATGGGTCTGGTGACCATGGTGAAAGTGGCTCCATGTTCCTTGACCAGCGCCCTGAGCTGCCTCATTGGAATTGGTATTCCAATACTGGTGGTGCAGTGAAGGAGATCAATCACATCCTCATGGGCAGACGCTGGAGGCTCTTGCAAAACTGCAGGGTCTACAGAAATACCCAGTTTGTGAATTCAGACCACAGACTTGTTGCTACTCTGAAGATCCACCTTAGTTCCAGTAGGTTACCACCTACTAGGAAAATGAGCCTGGACTTGGCCAGACTCCAAGATCAGGCCATTTCTATTGAGTTTGCACATGGTTTGTGTGAGGAACTTGTGGATTTGGGTGACAATTGCCAATCCTAATGTGACGTGGGAGACCTTCCATGATAAGATCCTGAAAGTTGCTGAGGGTTGTGTTGGTGTTACCGGTCTTCCCAGAAGGTTGTGTTTCATCTCGCAGGGCACCCTGGATATCATTGAGAGGAGTCACAGCAGCACATGGCTTGATGGCAACGAGGGTTTTGAGGGCAGATAAAGAGGTGTTTGTTAGAGGAATCTGTGAGCAAGTGACACACCATCTATGGTCTAGGCACTCACATCTTGCTTACAGAGGAATCGAAGCAAGGGATCTAAGCATTACGCACATCCAAATCTATTCCTCGGAGATTCGTAGTCAGGGCGGCTGATGGAATGGTCCTTATGGATGACACTGCAGTTGTGACCCACTGGGCTGGCTATTTTGAGCAGCTATTCAAAGGAGATCCTCAGGCTAGGACGTTGGATATCTCTGGTTCCACGGTTCTTGAGGCTGATCCTCCAATTACCTGTGAACCACCCAAACTCACTCGAGATTGCACAGGTGGTGAACCAGCTGAGGGAGGGGAAGGCTGCAGGTATCTGTGGTGAACTTCTCCAGGCTGGTGGTAAGGCTGTCCTCCTGGCATTGCAAGCAGTCTTTTCCTTCCATTTGGGAGACTCGCATCATCCCAACTGACTGAAATACAGGACTTTAATCCTTATCTGGAAAGGGAAAGGTGATCGTCTGGATTGTGGCAACCACAGGTAGGTAACGCTGCTCTCGGTGCCAGGTAAGGCCCTTACTAGGGTTGTCCTCAATAGGATCAGTTATCATTTGCTCACCTACCAGCGATCGGAGCAGTCTGGTTTTACGCTTAAGAAATCTACCATTGACCGCATCCTTCCACTGAGAGTTCTCCTGGAGCAAAAACACGAATATCAGCAGTGTTTCTTTGCAGCCATTGTCGATTTTCGTAAAGCTTTCAACTCAGTTTATCAAGCTGCCCTGTGGGAATCCTGAGGGTGCGCGGTATCCCCTCAAGGTTGTTGGATATCATGGCCGGCCTGTAAATTGGTTCTGTGAGTGCTGTGCAGAGTGGAGGCAGAACCTCTGTTTTTTCCAGTTGATTCTGGTGTCCGTCAGGGGTGTGTTCCTGCTCCTACCCTGATCAATGCTCGCACGGACTCGGTGTTGGGCAAGGTTGTGGGGTCCAGCGGCCGTGGGGCATCTGTTGGTGAAGATTTACTGATCTTGACTCCGCAAAGATCACAGCATTGTCAGCGGAGTCAATGGAGGCTCTGAATGGGGCTCTCAAGAGAGTGAGTGAGAGAGAAGTTGTGATCACGTGAGGCTCGGCAGAGACTACTCGTACTGCAAGACCACGCTCGTTTATCAAGTCAAAATTTATTAAAAATTTTTGCTCGTCTTCCAAAACACTCGTAAACCAAGTTACTCGCAAACCGAGGTTCCACTGTACTTCAAAACTTACGGAACAAGCTGCTTAAACTAGAGTCACAAGGAATTTGAGCGCAATTAGACAGCCCTAAGTGCAACTGAGGACCCAAGCCTAGATAGTGAAACATTCCATCACTGGCCACACTCTCACATAATTCATTATGGTCTCCTTTCAGACCAATTTAAAAGTTAGTAAACTTATAATACATGCTTGAATGTGAAAGAAGGTCCAGAGTACTAGATTAACAATGATGACTCACAGATCGACTGATCATGTTTTAATTCAGGCTTCCATCCACATTCCAGTGATGGAAATGCTAGGATGACTAACACCTATACACAACCTCCAGGGGAGTAAATGTGGATGTGCGCTCACAAATATGCCATATGATTGGTTGGGATCTCCTTTGGAGTAGACTGCTGCCAGCACAGATAGCCGCTATCAGTGACCATAAAGTAGATAACACAGAATCTAAAAATAGATGGACACAAATCAGTCTTCTCAGATTGTCAATAAACATGGACAAATGATTTCTAATCACAGACAATTTTAGTAAAATTATGAAGTTTAGTTATAAAAAAAAAAAAAAAAAATGAAAATAAAAACTAAAAACCTAAACCTGGAATTGTGTCATATAGACAGTAGTTAAGGCTAATTCTAAACCAACCGTTAAACTCAAAATGTCACTTAAAGGGTATGTTATCTTAAATGTGTATATTATATATATAATAAAACACTAGATATCTTTATCTCTATATCTATCTATCCATCTCTCTATTATAAAAAAAAAAAATCCTGCAGAGAAACAGTAGGACGTCGAGACGTAATCTTCACATTAAGATCACGGAAGACACTTAAAAGACCCGTGAGACTAAAGAGACTGGCCACGGAGTGTCTCGCGGGGACCTTAAACATGAGACTTTGTGCCAAGAGATTGACCCAGGACCGTCTCGCGATGATGTAGAACATGAGATTCTTGCAAGACACGCCCTACTTACAACCAAATAAGAGCACGGGCAGCAACACACTCAGTCGTGTTTTGGCTTTGAGCATACACAGATCCAGGGCTCTCAGCGCATGTAAAGCGTATAAGGACAATATGTTATAGATGAAACATAGACGACTAAGCGAAGAAGAAAGCAACGCAGAGAAAAGAGACTCAAAAGCGTTGGAAAGACAAAAAAGAAAAAGAATAATCTAGGTGCAAATTCAGAAAATAAGGAAAGCAATTATCAGCCCGGAACAAGTGGAATTGAAAACAAAGCACGTCCAATCCAAACGTTGGTGCGATACACATGTGGAGAAAGTTAAAGAATATGAAAGTAGGAAAATTAGAAAGTATAAAAAAAAGAAAGTAAAGATTGCAGTAGCGTAAACAAACAGAAATTATTACTCGAAAAAGGGAAAATAATCACCATGGACCAGGTGTCATTGAAACAAAAGCAGGATAAAGCAAGGTCAGAAATAAAAGACAGAGTAGAAAACAAAGTAAAACGTCATAAAGAGGTTAAAAAACAAGGGGGCCAAACACATGCAGAGCAGGTTAGAGATAATGAAAACTGGAATTCAAAAGCCTCAAAAAAAAAAAAAAAACATAGGCGCAAAACACATGCAGAGCAAGATACAGAATATGAAAGCAGAAAAAAATGACAGTGTCAAAACAAAGAAAGTAAACATCACATTAGTGCAAAGAAAAAGAAATTATTACTCGGTAAAATAACGAAAAGGCGAATAGAGATCGAATATATGGACATAGGTGATATGTCAGAAGTATGTAAATATTGTAAGGCTTTGAAGTTTAAGTCAAGAGAATTTCAAAAACGGAGTTTACCTCACATGCATTTATTGGTTACTTTGCAAACAAAATTATTAACTGCTGATGATGTGGATCGTTTTGTCTGTGCTGAAATTCCAAACAGAGAAACCTATCTTGAATTATGGTACAAAGTCATTAAACACGTCTCACTGATCTCATTAAAAAGATTCAGCATATTAGGACTTGAAAGATTCCAAATATTGTTTTTACAGAAGTTCAGAAATAAAAGTGAAACTAATGAAATAGCAACAATTCAAAGAAAAAAAAAAAATCTTAAAAGTGTGTATCCGGAAAAACAAAAACGGGGGTTGGCGAGCGAAGCCCCCTAGTCTTTCTCTCTGTCTATACATTATAATAATATTATTATATATATATATATTTTATATTATTTGACAGTAAACTATGCAACATTCCATGATCTGCTTCTCTAAATTGAAGCTGGTAGGTAACCACCCATACAATCAGGATGGGACTCAGACTACGAATGCAATGAATGCAAATACTTCAATCTACAGGCTGTCAAATAAACGAACTACACACTGTGGCGCAGCGTAAAGGGACTTCATCTCTGATGCTGACATCCGAGGTTCGATCCCCGTAAGGGGAGCAGTAGAGTGTGTACGCCTGATGAGCCCAAGTAAGGGCGAAACACGTGTCTTCTCTTTGCATTACTTGACAGTAAACTATGCAACATAGATATAGATTATATAGATAGATATCTATATAATATAGATTAGATATATATATATATATATATATATATATATATATATATATATATATACACATATACACACACCCAAAGGGGGCTTAGCCCCCTGCTCGCATATGTGGATTTCAATTTCACCAAACCAAATCTTAATTCTCGCGGATACACCTCTTCATTGGAAAGAAGCACTACTTTTCACTGATGGCAACACGAATTAGATTATCTACAAGTCTCAGACTTGAAGTTTAAAGCTAAACAATAACTAAATACTGTATATACTCGCAGATAAGTCGGGACTAGTGCTGGGCGGTATACCGGTTCATACCGAAAACCGTTTTTTATTTTTTTTATGATATGGATTTTTCTTATACCGCAACACCGATTTAAATTGCCTAAACGACGTTCGGAACGTGGCGTAGCGGGAAACTGTGCAAGTGGGGACCTTTTTCACTGCTACACCGCTAAACACAGATTTGTTGCACTAGGGCTCTTTTTCACTGCTGCACCACCAAATAGTGGGTGGTAGCATAGGTATATGAAGGACTATTTCGGACAAAATTTAATAAATAAATGCGCGAATAAATTAAAGTTCTGTGAAATGTGAAAAATGGACAGAGAGCATTCCGAAACTGAAGTCGACGATAAAGTTGAACATGATGAACAGAAGAACTTTTGCCAAAAAAAAGGAGTCACGTCCGTCGCCTGGAGATACTTTAGTTTTAAAAGGTCAAATGTGTAAATACTGTTTCTATACTACTGGATAATACTGCAAGCCAAGTTGTACTTGTTTTATTTGTTTTCAATGCAGTGTAATGTACCTGGGTACTGTGTAATAGTGTGACGACATGTTGGCTTTATTCTTGACATTTCTACTTTATTCTCGCCATTTATGTCAAGATTAAAGTAGACATGTTGACTTTATTCTCGTAATTTGTCATTAAAGTAGAACATTGTAAACTAAACTTCATCGTAAAATGAATATTTAATTTACTAGATTTTCTCAAACCCCGTCATAAGTTATATAGCACATTAAATGCTTTGTGTTAAGTGATTCTTAAACTGACTTCTTCTTGCACTAAGAGGAGGCGCTGGCAGCGATCACTGCACAGAATACATTCACTTCATGATCTTCCTGCTCTCTGAACATTTAGAATGCTAAGATAAATACTTAATATAATTTTCATGGTGAAATGCATTAAAGCATGCATTAATCATATGGGGGCACGGCGGCGTGCCTGCCTTGCATTTGCATGTTTTTCTGGTGGGTTTACTCGGTGTGCTTCAGTTTCCTTTCAAAGTCATGTAGGATGTGGGGTTTTGTTGTGCTATATTGACCCTGCTAGTTTATGTTTTGCTTGTATTCATCCTGCGATGTGCTGGTGACTCGTTCAGAGATGGGTGCAACTCTGAATGGATGGCATAATTAAACATGTATAACGAAGATATTTTTAAAGTTCTGAACACTCCGTGGGCTAAGTTTATAACTAGTTTTAATTTCTAGTTTCTTCTCTTAGTGTGGAGGAAGTCAGTTTAAGAAGCGTAGTGATTAAACACTGAGTCGGGGAACGTAACACAAAGCATTTAATGTGCTGCATTAATTTATGACGGGGTAAATTAAGTAATTGATTAAACATTGATTTTAAGAAGAAGTTTAGTTTACGACATTCTACTTTAATTATGAAGTAAACTATGAGAATAAAGTGGAAATGTCGACTTTAATCTCGACATAAACAGCGAGAATAAAGTGGAAATGTTGACTTTGTTCTCGACATATAGTTTGTTTTTTTCTTCCCAGTATAGCTTAGCTTGAAGCAAGGTCCATATTAATGCAGTTTGACTAAATGATGGTTCAGTTGGTAAAGATGTCATCACCAAGTTGCACTTGTTTTATTTTATTTTAATGTGGTGAATACTGTGTAATGCACCTGGGCTTGAAGTCTTGAAGTAATAGTGCAACTATCAGTAATAATACTATTATTTATTTTATTGTTATTATTTATTAGTTTAAATATTATGCAGTTTAATGATGATAAAGTTGTTTAAAAAGTCACTTTAACATGTCAGTGGACAGAGATTGTTAACATTAACAGAAAGTGTAGTTGGTTTACAAAAAATATTTACTATTTATTCCTTTTCTAAGACATATTCGGTGCAATACAATTTTTGACAAGCACTTCTGGATATTTTACTAAGTCTAAATGCCTCTTTGTATGGTTGAAAATATGTTGTCAAAATGATAGTTTGTTTTTGCAAAATTTGTTCAATAAAAAGGTTCTATATTTTGACTGCATCTGTCATGCAATGTGATACCTTCTCCATTAGTGCCACCCCCTTGAAAACTATCACTTTATGGGGTAATGCAAAACTGTATTAATACTTGTGTGCACATTAAAATGCTTTTTTTGTACAATGTACAATACTCTTGACAGTGGAATAGGTTATTCTTAGCCAGTAATTGAAGTGGAAAATGTGGTTAACATCCACTCATGCATGGGAAAAAAATATCGTCGAATACCGTGAAACTGGGATAATTTAGAAAAATACTGTGATATAGAATTTTGGTCATACCACCCACCCCTAATCAAGATTGATTTCTATTATAAAAATGCATCATTAGAGTCAAACTACTTAGTCGAGGGTAAAAGCCCAACAATTGCTATATTCTAGCCGATTATGATAATAAAAATAAAAACATTACAATAAACACATGGCCACCACAACCCAGAAGTAACTTTTGCCAAAATATACCTACTCCAAAAAAACACCAAAATTTGAGGTTTATTTCCAAAATGAAGAGCAAAGGACTTTACTTGCTCTTGTGCATCATGAAATGTTTGTGGCACTTCAGAGTTTACCTTAGGACACTGGGTTATGGGTGTGAGACTTGGGCATGTTATTAAAAATGATAACTATAAAGTTGTGCTATTTATGTCAGTGAAATAGCATTTCACCATTGTTTAAAGACATTAAAACTTCTGAAAGTAGCTTCTATTCCCCTTCAAGTCATCTGTTGGCAGATTTAGCTGATAGCAATAGTGTCATCTGTGTAACATCTTACTGCATGGAGTTCTAGAGAACACATGGTACTGAGAGCTACAGCCCCACTATACAAATTTAAGAATTCAACTTTTACTATAATCCTTATAATACTTGTCACAGCCAAATGGGTTTATAAGCATGTGAACACTGTTGCAGAAGAGGAGAAATCCAAATCCACATGTTTCAACTGTGTATAAGCACATGATAGTGGGGTCCCCATACAGTAACTTGTCCTTGGAAACAAATACAGACTTTCAAATAGCAAGCAGCAGAAACTGCATCATCAAGAAAAGAGCAAAAAGGTTACTTGCTGCATTGAGCATTTTAAAATGTCAGCGTTCTAAAACCCAGTTGACCATTAAAACTGAAACTCTCATCTTTGATAGTACAAGGTGCCAAGGGCATGACCAGCTTCACTGGACAATGATCCCATTCCTCGGGCGTTCTCTTTAACTCCATGCTTCAAACCTCCCATGCTCTTCTCATCCACAAATGTTCTTCTATACAAACTAATTGTTGTCTTTCAAGAATGATGGCTATTCAGGCAACATAAACAAGCTAAACAGCACATGACTGGCTAAGAATCTCAGGCGTCACTCTGTAGCCATGACCTCTGGCCAAAAGTGGGCAGCAGTGGAATTTTGGAAGCTCAGGCCAAAAAAATTCAGATGTGAGCATCAATAGGCTTTGCGCCCTAGAAACCTTACCCAAGCTATAACATTTCAGTAATTATTTACTACTCTGATGCTGATCTTTCTGATAATAAAATGGGACATTACGATAGCAATTGACAAGAAGAATTCATAATTAATTGCAGAAAATAAGGTATTTGCCATTATTCTTGAGATATTATCAAAAATGCATTTGATGGTCCCTCTAGAGTGACTCTTTCTCTTGCATGATATGGCTCAAAAACTAATCCGCACATTGTCATCTCATAACAGGCTGAAGTTTCGAGTTTGGTATTTTTCTGTCAAGCCGTTTAAGCTGTAGTCCTAAAGAAATTGTGACACACAGACTTGCACAAAGACAGACACACACCCATCATCGAGATATTGCTGCTTTTGGTATCAGGGGACCCTAAAATGTCAAAAACCAGAGATCGAAATTTTTTGACGAAACTAAAACATTTTGCTCCTCCAATAGGTTATGGTGGTGGAGGGCACAAAGCAAAAAACAGAATGAAAAAGGAAAAACACAATAGAGAAAGAAATGTTAAACCTCAGTGACTTACGAACACAACTGACTGTCAATGTTTAACTTTTAAATGGGTGTGGGGGATATAACAGTTATTACTGTTGCCTCACATCTCCAGGAACCTGTGTTCAAGTCTTTTCTGGGGTCAAGCTCTAATCTAGCTCTGTGTGAGCCAGTGCTTTCCACATGAAGCTGCAAGAAAGCTCTACCACCTAGAACACAGAATTAGGAAAAAAAGTTCAGAAAAATAATGAACAAAAAAGGAAGATGTTGAGAGCAATAAATCAAAGAAATTGCACAGAAAAGTGGAGAAAAATAACATTTTACAAACCGGCAACAAAATCATTCACAAGATAACTTATGGCTGTTGACATGACAAATTTATAGAGGCATTCAATGGAGTCAGCCTCCGTCTATCTCCCTCTGGGATCTAACATGATTAAAAGACTGAATCAAAAGGCATGTTTGCAGCTGCCATTGTACAGGGTCCTAGAAACAAAAAAAAACATCAAGGGATACAATAATTGTGTCCCAGAGAAATGGTCTTTGTCCTCTCAGAGCAAGCATCTGGCTGTCGTCCTGCGTACAATTGGGTGTACAAGTGTTCTTGTATGGGTGTGAATAGGTGATGCAGCACACAACTTGTGGACTTGATGCTTTGTGTATAGTACTCTTGTCAAATGCCAAACTTAACAAAAAGAGCCACTTGTACAAATACTTTAAAAACCACAATACACGGCGACAAAACAACATGTACATGTGAGAAAACACTTCAGAAAGCTTTGGAAAAAAAGAGAAACACGAGATAGCAAATTAAACAGAATATCCAAAAAAGTAATTGAAGAATGTATGTCTCACCTATTTATTCAAACATTAACACACAGCAATGGGGCTCTTGAGTGGCTGCCTTAATCACTCACAGTAATCTTTCACATGACAGCGCTGGGTATACCTTTACCCAAAGTATATTGCTATTACAGGGCCATGTGCCTGGAAATGAAAGCCCGGTCACAGCAAAGCAGGGATGCAAGTCATCCATCCCTGGGTTCTGGGATTGGACAAGTGGCAGGTATACAGGAGCTGTAGATGAACACCGCCACTGCAGGATGCTAATTTCTGGTTTTTGTCACCATACAAACTGCAAAACCTGCCAGTGCACTAACCATTAAAACCACATGTAAACAACTCTAATACTTCCTGATCTAGTAAGTTGCCCTTGATAAAGGCATCTGCCAAGTAAACAATTATACACATATCTTTTGATTCTCCTCCACTCTGCCATTCAGAGCTAAATTGCTTTTTGGCAGCTTTTACTTTCCATTTCCATCATAGCAACAAAATACACAAAGAGTGTGATTCTGATTACAATAACACAGAGGCTTTGATGACAGTTATGAAAGGAGCACAAAAAATAATAATTAAAACTTTCTTATGCAGCAAACAATGTTAACCTGATTTTGACCTTTCAATTTAACTCTAGATGCCCATCACACTATAATAGCCATTCACACTGTACAGCACGGTACACATTGCTAGACAGTAAAAGGACAAAGGATATTGGCTGAAATTTTGGTGAACTGTGTTCATTCATACAGTCCCCGACACATAAAAAAAAAAAAAAACAATTCTAACAAAATGCTTCACAACTAGTAGTCAAATGGCCATTGTTATAGATCCTCAAATCATGTACTCCTTTCTTTGGTTTTACTGCTCGCTGCAGAAGATTTGCATATTGCAAGGAAGACAAAGCAACATCTAAAAGCTGAGTTTGTGTCTTACAGGGAAGACATCTGTAGTAGCAAAGGACAGTCTTTGTCCATGTCTGCCACACCACCATGCCCTAAATATACAGACACATATTTGTATTAATGCTTTGAGTAGTGAGAGAAGTGCTATATAAATGTAAAGAATTATTTTTATCATTCTTATCCCCAGTAAACTTTATAAGGACAAAACAGAGACAACATAGCAGAATCTCAAACTCCACTTATTTTCAGAAGTTCTACATAGTACTACGCAGAGTGGTCTGAGGCCAGGGATCTGTGCCAGCAATTTGAAGGTTGCCAGTTTGAATCCTGTTAACACCAGAAGTGACCCGACTCAGTTGGGCCCATGAGCAAGGCCCTTAACCTGCAATTGCTTTGTCCTGGGTATGACGTTAACCTGTATCCAGCCCTGCAAGCAGGTCCTCCAACTTACAGGGAAACTTGGAGGTTTGTGGCAGGACTGGCATTCCAGCCACTGTAAAAATCCTCACATCGTTCCATTGTGGTGCTGAGGTATCACCCATTGCACAGCTGCACTCTGGATGGTTTGTCACGAGGTGGGTCCGGCAACACATGATCCCAACCTCTCACTCTACATCACTTGCCACAGGTTTGTATACAATTGTTATTTTTATATATATTTGTCTTTTTGCATGCTGCTGCATACTGCCCTGCAGACATTTTCAGGTAAAGGGCCTTGCTCAACGGCCCACGAATAAGAGTAATATATTGTAGTATCCCTCAGCCTTGATATCTTCAAATACGGGAGTCCATCACTCCAGCTGACATTCTATTCAACCATACAACACTCAAATCATGAATTCTTAGAATAAGTAACCATGTCTGTGCTTTTATTGAGTAGTTCAGACCTCAGATGTAATTTTAAAGTGTTGTGTGGGGTGTATTATTTAAACTGTTTTTGGCTACTCTGCATATCCTTCGTTTTATTTTTGTTTACACACATCTCATCAAAATTGCACCACACAAATCCACTCCAGACTCCACATAAAAAGTACTGGGCACATGGACTGGACTTATTTTAATGGACAGTGACACTTATTTTCCATCATCCCCTCCTGTTTCATAAGGCAGCAGAAAACTGAATGGAAAGCTGCCAGCACAGGCACAGTATGGCTTGGCTCGATTTTAACAGTAAATATCCACAAAAGCAGGCAGCACAAAATTAAACACACAGCACTGAAGCTTTCACTCAGTGGACACATTTGATTTTAGCCAGAGAGGTTGATTTGAACAACAAGTTCAAGTGGTGAAAATGCTTCTCATTTCATTTCAATAAACAAAACAGCAACATTAACAGTCTTACAGGCTCCATATTGGCAGTTGCTATAATGATTTTTTTTTTTAAATGTAGAACCTTTCACAAATCCAGCTATCACAGTCCTCCAATAAATTGCTTCCTTTCATTAGGTCAAGTTGGGTTAACTTAGTGACAAGCCATTATAAATCAAACTGCTAAATTCAGATTTCTACATTTGTTAAGAAAAGCAGCAATGTGAAAATCATACGGTTCAGGGGGTATCCCATCTACTGAGTTAGATATTATACCACACATACCATAATACAACGTTTTATCGCTTTATAAGTTCATTAATATCACATACACAGACTGAGTACAGTAAAATTATTACCTGCATGTGCTAACTAGCAAGCAGCATGTCGCCATTTTCCAGTGACATGTTTAGTAAATATAACTACCATAATACAAAACTTCTGTCCTACTTGAAAAATCTCAAAACTGTACATTAAACAAAAGGTCACTATTAGAATCATTATTTGAAAAATTCATGATCACGTCAAAAAAAAAAAATTCAATAAATATGGAAAACTGACAAGCAGTGAAGTGGGTAGGACTGCTGTCTTATTTGTAAAGCATCTTGTGTTCAAATTCTAAACCCAGTTGATGTCAGTAATGGACTGTGAACATTCTCCACACATCTATGTTGGATTTTTCTGTGGGTACTCCTTTTTTCTAAAGACAGGCAGTTTAGGTTTAATGGGCAACTGTAAACTAGCATCCTGTACATGTAGGAATGGGGTCTTTGATGGGCTAATGCCTTGCCCAAGACTGTTTCGAGCCTAGCGCCAAGTGCTGCAAGAAAATGTTCCAGATCTTAATCCAGCAACCCTGAATTAGATTAAGCACATTTGAAAATGTTAGGTTATTTTCTATAAAACTAGCAGCTTAAAGACCCTGCCATTCTGAATGCATTTAGTACATTCATTGCAGGTTCAATCATTCTGCTGTCCTACAGGAGCACAATTTGCAAGTGCAAACTTGCCCTGTATTACCATACTATGCCAATTTTGAGTTACCAAATAAATTAACAAAATGCATTAAGTATTTGAACCCGACACTTTCAATGTACTCTGTTTGAAGGGATATCCAAGGTGGATCCAGAGAGAAGTAAGGCATTGAAGGACCATTTGCAAGGTTTGTGACTCTAGATGTACCAGAGAGTTTGAGAAAACAGTGCAGACATCAGGCAATCACCTACATGCAACTATATGTTTAATAATTCCTTTAATGACTAAAGTTAATTGTTTCATAAAGGATGAGACAGTCATACTCTTGATATAAAATGAAGACTGATTCAGAAATGCAGACAGCATGGTGACACGTAGCCTTGCTGACTCAAAATTGCAGGAAGTCAAGTTTCACTCCAGGATCAGTTAAGATACAGTGAGTGTGTGTGTGAGTGTGAGAGAGAGAGAAAGAAAGAAAGATTTGTCCTAAGTGTCTTTGTCGATTTTCTCCAGGTACTCTGGTTCCTTGTAGCATTTTTAATATGTACACTGTAGATTCAATGAAACCTCTACATTGGCCTTGTGTAAGTAAAGGAGTGGTACCCTTTCCAGAAATGCCTCCTACTTTATGCCAAGGGCACCCAGGATTGTCCCTATCCCCCTGGCATGCTGAGTTTGGACTATGTAGCCAATGGATGATTGTGAAAACTACATTTGACTACCCATTTCCTGCCTTTCTTCTAGTGTGTTCAATGATATACAGTACATAGAACTTTACAACATATGCAATTTGTGCATTACTTGCGCACAGTACAAGACAATCACAAACTGCATACTAAAAAGGGCCTTAAATAAGCCATGAAAAAAAGAGGTTGTGTGTTATTAGGGTAATTTACTGCAACTGTGACTTTTTCACGAGTTAAAAAATATTCAGAAACTGCACAATATCATGGCGTTTAACAACAATGATTTTGAATATAGACTCTGCATACCCCTATAATCAAAAACAAAAAGCTTAATAATATGAGGGATATAGTAACAGATAATGTAAAACAAGGCAGCTAGAATTATGCCATGTGCCCTTTGTTTACAGCATGTAAGGGGAAGCTGTGATAACCAGATATGAAGTGAAACCAAGAACATTTCCAGCTGGAGCACAAAAAAACAAATTTAAAACATCCCAAGTTCCATGGCTTTTTTTTTGTTTTTTTGCAGTTGACCCTTAGGGCTTTCAATAGGCAGCAGTGCAGAATAAAAACAGAACGAAGGATAAATTCATTTCACCAGAGACAACCGAACCAAATGCTCTCTGAGTTCAGGACCTTTCCAAGAGGTTTATTAGGCATTCATTAACTGATCTCCTACAATCAATTACTGGTGGTAGTAGTTTAGACAACAGCCAAGGTGATAACTTGGACAGTAGTTACTCAATCACAAAGGTATGCGGTTACTTGTCTTTTCTCATCATGATTTTCTTTTGTTAGTAACTGAAGGACACCATTGGGAATAAAAATGAATGCTATAGTTGAGTATGTCAGTCATAAAAAATGTAAGTAAAAGGAGCCAAGTCCTGCTATCACCAAGAGCTCACAATGAAACGCAACCTGCCAATTCGCCACCACATTATCTTACTGGGATAAATAAGAGAGTCATCTGAGCTACAGACCAGTAAAAAAATTCTGCTGCTTCAAACTAAAGGACGAGTTCCCTCACTCTATGCTACCAAAGAAAGTTCTTTTGAGCACAACGCCAGCCCACTACATCCATCCTTTCACAAAACGTAGTAATAGCCTAAGAAAGCAGCTCTAATCGAGCCCCGAAAGTCTAATTAAGCCAACCGTGGTCTATATAAGAGAATCTTTATTTATCGCCACTTCACATTCACAACCAACGGCACGCATGATGGTAGATGCAACAGGTTGCTTTTCCACGTTTTTTTTCCTTTTGGTTTACATGATATATACCCCATCTCAAAAGGCAATTAAGAATGATGTAAACAAACCCCAAACTGAACAATGGGACTACGCGACGGGTTTCGATCACCGGGACACGTGTACCGACCACTGCGCCGGCACTGGATAGACCCAGGATCTTTTTGTCCCCCATAGCCCACCTGTCCCCTTTGTCCCCAGAATAATCTGCACCTCCCGCTTGATATCCCAAACAATCAGAATTGTTTTGGGTCCCAACAGCTCATATACAACCCCCTCTTTGTGTGCCCATTTACCTCTTGGAACGTTGAAGCAGAGCTCCTGGGACAAAGTGCGCTTTCCCGCCCGGGACAACACTCCAGCAGCTCGGGTCGGACATTGCGGACACAACTGTCGCCTCTCCTCTAATTTCGGCCAGGGTAACAGGGCCACGCTAGGTGGCTGCACTCAGCGCCCATTACTACCAGACTCACACCATCGTTTTCAGGAATTTGTGCCGCTGTTGCTTAGCCGGGTGAAGGGACATCTGCGCGGCCGCCACTGCGTCCTTACGTACGGTGACGTTCCTCCTCAAATCTCTTGCGTTCGAGCGGCTGCGTTTATTCTGTCTCACGGGGCTCGTATTTGAGACGGTTGTTCAAAACCTGAACTACTGTTCTTGCTTTCATCTGGGGGATTACCAGAAGTTGCAAACTCTTTGTTGAGGTATTGATGTGAGTGCTCCGACATAAGCGTCTCGTTTTGAAAAGTATGTATTGAGTCTGCGCACAGGCACTTTCAGAGCAGTGAGATCGACAAGGCAAAGGCAAACTAAAACATAGGTCCCGCCTCCTTTATTTTTCTACTGGACTCTGATTGCGTACACCACGCCCATAAACCGCCTTATTTATCCGCCTTGAAGTTCTCATTTACAAGCGTTACTTCTAAAAATGGGACGGGCCTGGTTTCTTGTCATTATTTTCAATCTCGTGAGACTTTTTTAAGCCTATGACAGAGACGCTTAGCAATTACAGTAGACCTAAAAGACGCCAAGCATTTTACTTAGGTCGTACTCGAAGTAATTGCTGATGTACTTTGAATGTGAGACGGAAACATTACAGTGACGCTTAACGGTAAAAATTGCACTGCGGCTAATTAGCACAAAGCTAACAATCCGACACATTAGTAACGCTTGGAATACTTACTTATTGACAGGAAGTGTGGCGTAATGACATACCGTATATGACCAATAAACCATTAAGCGGAGAGCTCGTTTTCACCATTAGCTCACTGTAACACAGTGTTACCCTTACTATGCCACTTAATCTGGCAGTGCTTCAGCTGTAAAATGTTCATGCAAAAACAATTGCATTGTAATGAGAAGGGTCAGTCGCTCAATGACTGGCACTGCTACCTTACAGGTCTCATTTCATAATCTATGCAGGGTTACACATTTTTAGTGCTCTTACACATTTCATGCACAGACCCTGATTTTATTAAAATTCTTTAAAAAAAATGCAGGTTATGTTAAGTGATGACTCTACATTGGTCTCATGTAAGTTTCCAGACGTCTGCCAAAGGGACGACGTGTCCTTCTTTTGGCCTCATGTCCTCCAACTGGTAGGCATTGCTAACTGGGCTTGAGTACCAGCAATACATTTTTTTTGCTCCAAGACTGCATTCTTCTATACAATGTGGGTATCGCAGCTTGACTGAACCTCCAAGGGGATTACCATCCCACCAGTTCTTTGATTAAAATATGGGTATTACAACATGATAGAAACTCCAAAGGGGGGCCACCCCACCTGCTCTTCAATACAATGTGGGCATCTTAGCTCAAGCAAACCTCCAAGCTGGACCTCATAACCCCAACACTGCTCAATGCTGTTAAAAAACCCTATGAGTGAAACTTTAAATGTGTCTTCCTTTGTTCTCCTTTCTTGCCCTTGGTGTCCTCCTTTGGCTACTCCGGAATCTAGCATTTGTAAAAACTTTAAATGTGTCTTCCTTTGTTCTCCTTTCTTGCCCTTGGTGTCCTCCTTTGGCTACTCCGGAATCTAGCATTTGTAATCCTGTGTGACTGAAGGTTTTCTGTAATGGGCTAACATTGCACTCAAGACTGATTTCTTCTTTCTATGCAGTGTTTGAGAAGGCAGTTTGTTCTTCATTCAAGATGATCCATAAGGAAATAGACAATCCAAGTTGTAAACTTGATCAGTTTTCTTTTGTAATTTTTACTGCAAAAAGGTGATTCAGACCGATGCTGTAATAGAGATGTTGTACCTGTATAGATAATTGATTCTCCATTAGTTACTATTTCTGGAGAGACTCTGAAGGTTGTTGACCATATTAGATACCTTTGCATCCAGCAGTATCAAAAGGTGGCCATGAAGGAGGCTGTGCCCTTACTTGTTAAAAAAAAGAATGTCCCCTTTGCCAGTACATGATTCATTAAAAAAACACTCCATTTCAGGACTGACCTCCTGTCTGATGAGGGTAACAAGAGATGGCAAAGACAGAGAAGAAACCATATTTATGAAAACTGCTCCCAAACTGAACCTTTGGCCCTTACTGCCTCAATGCCTATGGCTTAAGGATTGGACTCCACGGGCATCTACATACATAATGGATAGGCATTATTCATATTATGAGTGACTGCAAGGAGAGATCTGATGCTGCTCTTGTAGATTCTGTCTTATTATGAACCTGTAAAGGATGTAATAAATTGGAGGGATGTACTATATAATAATTAGGCTTTACAGTACCAAGGCATTATATCTAATATAGAAAAATACTACAAAGAATACAGTAATAAGTCAGTATATTCTGTACAAAACTTCACTTTCCCATTATGTTTACCATATCTTCTGTTTTAATGACACTTAGTAATATCATGAATTAAAATAATTTCAGTGAGTGGTCATTTGAGTTAGAGTTCATAATCACCAGTATGAAGCAATAGATAATCTAGTTTACTAAAGTTGGTATGGCAACTGTAGTAAAAAGATAACAGATTTTACAGCACAGGATTAACCAAAAGAATAAAAAAGCATTGAGGAAAATAAGGACATTATTTCTGCAGGGAATACATGTAGGACATTAGGCAGCTGCTTAATGAAACCTCTATGTATGAAAAAAATTCCAGGTGACATTTTACTTCCTTTATTTCAGGAAACTGCATAACTAGTTTGTAGTTAGCTATCCTTATAACAAGTTTCTGGTAGCTTTTGCTTAGCTGGTTAGTTGTTTCACATCAAGCTGTTCACAGCAGTAGCTCGTATCTAAGCACTGCAATTACAGTAGATGTGTATCTCAGTCTGGCAGACAATTTATTAATAAACAGCAGCTTTTTAGAGCCTACAAAAACACACACATATTCTAGTGATTCACTGTTTAATTGAAAAAATGCTCCTGTATCTTCCTTATCAATGCCTGTGAGAATTTTGAAGACCTGGATGAGGTCATCATGCAGTCTCTACTTGGAACTAAACAAGTTTAAATTTCTGAGTTTGTCAGAGTAGGACATATCCATAACTCCTACTTAACCATCTTCAAAACGTTCAGCCATACATAACTCTGTCATTTCTTTTTTTAGTACCTCACTGTGTGATGATCTTACAAGCATACACAGCAAATATAAAACCTACATAAGAAATCTGACAATTGTGAGGAGACTATTCAGTCTATCAGGCTTGTTTGTTAGCTAATGGCTAAAATGTCCCAATAATCTCATCCAGATACTTCTTAAAGCATAATCCTTGACAACCTTTAACTACACGACTCGATAGTTTGTTCCAGATTCCCAAAACTCTATGAGTAATCAAGTGCTTCTTGGCTTCAGTTCTAAATGCACTTCACCTTAATTTCTAGTGTCCACGACTGTGTGATTCACCATTAATTTTAAAGAATTCAGACCTACTTTATCACAATGGCTTTGAGAATTTTGAAGACCTGGATTAGCAGGTTTAACTCTCTGAGCTTATTACAGCAGGACGTGTCCATAAATTATGGGATGCACTTGTATCTGCACAGCTTCAAGTGCTGTGTCTTTCTTGTAGCGTGGTGACCAGAACTGTACGCAATACTCCAAATGTGGTTTCACTAGTGCATTATATAGTCTGAAAATAATGTCCCTTGATTTTTATTTAACAATTTTTATAATGTAACCTAACATTTTATTTGCCTTTTTAATACAGTAGCTTCTGCACATTGATTAGATAATGAGAATGTTTATGAGTTAGGCACATGCCAGGGGATTAATAATTAATCCATATGATTTAATTAAAATGCTAGAATAACACAGTGAGTCTATTGCAGTAAGGCTGCCACCCTACAATCCAAAAAAATAAATAAATAAATAATAAAAAAAAAAACAATAAATCCCTTGTGCCATTGAATTCTCGTTTAGCTACCTTCATTAGCAAGAATGGTTCTCTTCACAGGATTCAGACCCATTACTCAGAGTGACCCATTTGAACATAAAACTAATTTGACAAATACAAATATTCCATTTTTATAGGTATTCTAATCTATTTACTCAGTTCAGGCACTGTGCAACCTTCTGGGCAACTCTGTGTGCAAGTCTGTCATTGGGCTTGTTCAAGTATACATCCACAGCCACTCGTATGACACCAGTTTAGAAGGGCATTGACTTGTTCTTTTTTCTTTTCAGCTGTGTTATTAAACTATGGTGTTATGCCACTAACCTGAGAAGAAAGAGAAAGCTTTTCCATTACAAGCAATAAATATAAAAAGACTTTTCCTCTACAGGTTCTAAATAAGTCCATAAACTGGAAGCTCCAGTACATGGAATCATGAATTTCAATTGAAAACACGTTGAACTCTTGACTAATGAATGAGGGGTTTTCTGTTTGTGGACTACTATTTTAGCAAAAAATACATGTGTTTTCCACATTTTGAGTAAATGGCCTGTATGATTTGACATGTGGATTATGGACAAGGAAAGACAGATTTTTTCATGGAAATTTTTGATATTTTTAATGTTTGCTATTGCCCAGTGCTAGTCACAGCAAAAATGTTGTTATGACCAAAAAAAAAACATAAAAAAACTAGAAAACATAAGATTAAAGAGTGTAGTAACAAAGTCCATTCCAACTCTACTTTAAGACAGACAGACAGTTTTAAGTAATCAACAAAAGTTGGAACACATGTGCAAATATTTCTTCAATTTTCAAGGCTTAATTTATTTTATTTGTTGCAGGACATCAGTAGGTTGTAACCTATTTTTTGTTCCATGAAGAAGGCCCATTTGCAACATTCTGAAATTTCCTTTATTTCAGTATTTGCTAACCTAAACTTTAAACTTAAACCTCTGGCAGTTTACTGATTACCTTTTCACCATTCATTGCATTTCAGCTGATTACTTTTGAAGAAAAACTGAGGTGTTATAAATTGTTTTGACCAGTAGTGTACATGGGGTTAATAACAAAAAAAAATGTATCACTTGTGGTGGAAGTATTACAAGTGCAACAGGGTGCTAATCTGGTTTTGTTAAACTAAACTGGAGCTCTGTTGTGATATCACACACTGTATGTTTATTGAGCCTGTACAGATTTACTTGATTTGAGCATATATGCATGTATGTTGCTTTGATTTGTTTTTGTTTATAGTGTTAATTGTATCATTAGCTAAGAACACTCACTTGCTAGTTATGTGAAATCCGAAATGTGGATATCTGAGGACCGTAGTCACTCCAGATTGTGAAATTATCATTTGATCAGTATGATTTTGTGGCTGAGGCACTGATATTTAGATGCATCTTTGCTGGCACAGTAACTGACTTTGATTATCCAAGTGTACTAAATATCTGTACTTTTAAAGAATCTTCAAATGGAGGGTACGCTAGGGAACAGAATATGAAAAACTTGTATGTCTTAGTGCCAATATCTACATACTATTATATCAAAACAGGATCTAAGTCAATATATATAAGTCTCTCTATTATACAGTAAAAAAATTCTGGAACGAGACAAGACTTTTTCAGAGAGATAATTTCAATTCCCGCAAGATGAGACTTTGTGCCAAGAGATTTAACCATACCTGGGGCCAGAAATAAAAGTCAAAGAGTAGATGACAAAGTAGAACTTTGTAAAGAGGTTCAACAACATTGGTGCAATACAAATGCAGAGCAGGTTAGAGATAATGAAAGTATTAAAATTCAAAAGTCTCAAAAAAATGATAATAAAGATTGCATTAGTGCAAAACAAACGGAAATTATTACTCAGTGAAATAACAGAACAGCGAATAGAGATCAAAAATATGGACATAGGTGATATGACAGAAGTAAGTAGATATTATTCAGATTTAAACTTTAAGCCGGAGAGTTGCAGATCGTGTAATTCATGTTGCCATCAGGGAAAAGTAGTGTTTCTTCCCAATGAAGAAGCATACCCGTGAGAAATAAAGGATTTGTTGTTTGGTGAAAGTGAAATCCATATACGCGAGCGACAGAAATACCAAGTGGCTGGTGCATAGTGCAGGCTGGGGGGTTGGCGAGCGAAGCGAGCAGGGGGTAAAGCCCCCCTAGTCTATATTAATATTGTAACTTGACAAAACATTCTTAGAGTCTATGAATCCAATTCCGATTCAAATTGAGTGGGAGCCTATCATGGCAGGAACCAGCACTGTGCAGGGTGTGAGTCCATCACAAGGCCAACTAACACAAATGTCCACACAGAACCAATTTAGAATCACCAGTTAACCTAACATACACATGGAGAAAACTCAAACACAAAGAGGAGAATATGCAGACTCCACTTAAATGTTGAGCAGGCACAAAATTCAAGCCAAGGTTGTTGGATCTTTGAGACAGCAATGCTTAAAACTGCACCACTTTTCCAAAGGACCAGTTTAGTATTTTAATGAGTTGGAGTGGTATTTTGGTGCTGCCTTTTTAAAAGGTCTAGGAGATTCATTTTCAGATGTCTTTTACAGTAGTTTACATGTTCTTCCTGTAGCTGTTTCTTCAGATAATCTTTCCAAAATGCATGCAGTTTAGCTTGCCTGGTGACTTAGAACTGTGCCTATGTGAGAGAGTGTGGGTGTCTGTACATCTCTGTGTCCAGTGTCAACTCCTGCTTTTCTAGGTACCTCCTTCTGTGTTGAACTAGCCGAAGCTTGATCAGTACCCCTGAAAGTGCAAACTTTACACTCCTCGAAGGATTGCATACCTGCTAGATGAATTTGTGAATTTCCCCTTGAGATTAATAAAGTATCTATCTATCTGTCTATCTATCCATCCATCCATTTTCCAACCCGCTGAATCCAAACACAGGGTCACAGGGGTCTGCTGGAGCCAATCCCAGCCAACACAGGGCAGGAACCAATCCCGGGCAGGGTGCCAACCCACCACAGGACACACACAAACACACCCACACACCAAGCACACACTGGGGCCAATTTAGAATCACCAATCCACCTAACCTGCATGTCTTTGGACTGTGGGAGGAAACCGACGCAGACACGGGGAGAACATGCAAACTCCACGCAGGGAGGACCCGGGAAGCGAACCCAGGTCCCCAGGTCTCCCAACTGCGAGGCAGCAGCGCTACCCACTGCGCCACCGTGCCGCCCATCTATCTATCTAGATAACAATAAACACTTCAATAAAGCAAAGCATTTCAAAGAACTTGACAGTCATTATAGTGACTTCAGGTCTCACTGTCTCTCTACTCCAATGAACCCCACCATTTCTTGCTGGGATATCATGCATCAGGTCTCTCAGATTTTAGGCATATATCCAACTAAGCTCTCACTCAAGTCCCAGTCTGGCAGCCACAGACAGCTTGCATGCCAGATGCACATGAAACATTAAAGCACACAGTGTAACAATTTTTGTTTTCTCATTAGAATGACACATTTGACAAAAATGTCTGTTTGCCCAGTGCCCTTACAATGGCATCTGTAGCAAGTGGAAAAGAGAAAGAGAGAGGATTTTTTTCTTTTGAGTGCTTGCCAATAAACTATCTGACTTTGGTAAATTAAGGAGTAATTTAGAACAGCAACTGTGACCAGCATGTGTCACTGCAGATATCTATATCTCTATATATGTATATATTTTTTAAATCCTGACTTTAACAATGTCTCATTTTTCTATCGCTGCAAAAGTGAAAATAGGAGCAAAGTCTTTCTTCTCAAATTCAACTGACCCAGAGAAAATATGGCGCAAGTGACACACATGGGTTCCACCCAAAACAAGGTTCTGCGCAGCATGAGACCGGTTAATTGGTGAAGCTGCGGGGGAGTTTGTCTCATGCCTTTAAATGTCATGTGACAGCAGCAGGGAAGACATTCTGGTACTGAGCCGTTGTTGTGTTCTTAAGAGTTACAGAAGGATCAGTTATATTTTCTTTTGTTTTATAGAATATCACTGTGAAGTCCTTTGCCCATAGCAAAGACAGGAGAAAAGAAAGAAAGAAAGAAAGAAAGAAAGAAAGAAAGAAAGAAAGAAAGAAAGAAAGAAATTCATTTGTATTAATTATTGGCTCAGCTTATTGCGTTCAAGTGGATGGGTTTATAAAAATTTCTGAATCAGACAAAAATTTGTTCAGATACTGGCTGAACAAATATGGCTGCACAAACATTAGGAACCTCCAAAGCTAGACTTGATGTTATTTTAAAGAAATAATGTGGATAGGACTGGTGAGCTTTGGCCTGTTCTTGTCTAGATCGCCAAGGAAAGAGAGGTGGCGGACTAGCAAACATTTATTCAAGCAGGTTAAAATGTAAAAATGTCAGTTTTGGTAAATTCAAGTCCTTTTAGTATCTCGCCATTGTTATTCAGGGAGATTCTCACGTTCTAGTATTATCCGTGTATAGACCTCCAAAATTCAACGCGTCTTTCTTTGAGGAATTCTCTGACTTGATGTCAATCTTAATTACGAACTATGACACACTCTTAATAGTCGGCGACTTTAATTTTCATATAGATAATCAATGTGACCAAAAAGTAAAAGAATTTATGAACCTCCTGGACTCTTTTGATTTGAGACAGCTCGTTAATCAGTCTACACATAAAGCAGGTCATACGTTAGACTTAGTAATTACTAAAGGACTAAAAGTTGATATAAAACAGGTCATTGATACGGGTCTATCAGACCATTTTCTTCTACTTTTTAATATAGAAATAATGATAGAAAACACTCATGAGAAGCATATTGTTAAAAAACGCTTCTTTGATTCATCAGCAGCTTTAAAACTTACAAACATTCTAAGCAATCAGTCCGTTTATAGTGCCAACTATAATAGCGAGGAGAATGTAAATAATAAGGTGGAAAGATTTAATACTAAAGTGAGGGCTGCTGTTGACTTAGTTGCACCTGAAAAGACAGTTGAAAAATTTTCTAGCATTGTTATACCATGGAAGACCCAAAGAGTGTCTGATTTAAAGAGAACATGCCGTAGAGCTGAGCGTAAATGGAGGAAAACTAAACTAACTATTGACTATGAAATATTAAAAGTTAAAATAACAGAATACAATAACACAGTCCGTCTTGAGAGGCGCTGCTATTTCTCTAAGATTATAAATAACAATGCTAGTAATCCCAGAGTCTTATTTTCGACAATTGATCGTCTGTTAAACCCAGGTAACTCAAAGGAATGCCTCCTAAGTACTTCCAGTAAAACCTGTGAGGCTATCGCTGTATTTTTCAATCAAAAAATTAATGATATTAGAAATAATATAGTATATCTCCCCAACACTAAGGATCCTCCTAAACCCCAGTACTCCATAATAAACAAATTAAATTCTTTCACTAGGATAGATTTACCTGATTTACATAAAATAATTTCTCAAATGAAACCCTCCACCTGTGCCCTTGACCCAATACCAACAAATTTTTTCAAAGAAGTATCGGGCGTGCTTATTGATAATGTTCTTGACATAGTAAATTCGTCATTAGATACGGGGGTCTTCCCAGACTGTCTTAAGACTGCTGTAGTTAAACCCCTACTTAAGAAAAATAATCTCGACCCCTCTGCTCTTGAAAATTATAGACCCATCTCTAACCTGCCTTTCTTAAGTAAAATTCTAGAGAAGGCAGTCATTATACAGTTAAATGAGCACCTCAATAAACATGCTATTCTTGATAAATTTCAGTCAGGTTTTAGAACAAATTACAGCACAGAAACTGCACTCATTAAAGTAGTAAATGACTTGCAGGTAAATGCAGACAGAGGCCATTTATCTGTTCTCATCCTCTTAGATCTGAGTGCCGCATTTGACACCATTGATCATAATATTCTTAAGAATCGCCTTAGTCAATGGGTGGGCCTCTCTGGCAGTGTCTTAAATTGGTTTGAATCCTACCTGGCAGGGAGAAAATTCTTTGTTAGTTGTGGTAATTATAATTCAAAGACACATGATATCCTATATGGTGTTCCACAAGGCTCTATCCTGGGTCCGCTGCTCTTCTCAATCTACATGCTTCCATTAGGTCAGATTATCTCGGGACATAACATGAGCTACCACAGCTATGCTGATGACACACAGCTGTATTTATCAATAGCACCTGATGACCCCGAATCTCTTGATTCGCTAACACAATGTCTAACCTGTATCTCAGAATGGATGAATAGTAACTTTCTCAAATTAAATAAAGAGAAAACCGAAATCTTAGTGATTGGCAATAATGGACACAATGAGGCTATTAGAAATAAACTGGATGCATTAGGATTAAAAGTCAAAACGGAGGTAAAAAGCTTAGGGGTAACCGTTGATTGTAATCTGAATTTTAAATCGCATATTAATCAGATCACTAGGACAGCATTTTTTCACTTAAGAAACATAGCAAAAGTTAGACCTCTTATATCATCGAAAGATGCAGAGAAATTAGTTCACGCATTTGTTTTCAGTCGGCTGGATTACTGTAACGCACTCCTCTCAGGACTACCCAAAAAAGACATCAATCGTTTGCAACTAGTGCAGAATGCAGCTGCTAGAATCCTTACCAGGAAAAGAAAATCCGAACACATTTCTCCAGTTTTGATGTCACTACACTGATTACCTGTGTCATTCAGAATTGACTTTAAAATTCTGCTTATGGTTTATAAAGCCTTAAATAATCTCGCCTCATCTTATGTATCGGAATGTCTGACACCTTATATTCCAAATCGTAACCTCAGATCCTCAACTGAGTGTCTCCTTAGAATTCCAAGAGCAAAACTTAAAAGAAGTGGTGAGGTGGCCTTCTGCTGTTATGCACCTAAAATCTGGAATAGCCTGCCAGTAGGAATTCGCCAGGCTAATACAGTGGAGCACTTTAAAAAACTGCTGAAAACACATTATTTTAACATGGCCTTCTCATAACGTCACTGTAATTTAATCCTGATACTCTGTATATCCAATTCATTATAATAACTATTCATTCAAAATCTGTACTAACCCCTACTCTCTATTCTGTTTCCTTTTCCGGTGTCCTGTTGGTGGTGGCTTGCGCCACCACCATCTACCCAAAGCACCATGATGTTCCAACAATGATGGATGGATTAAAAGCCAGAAGTCTGTATGACCATCAGCATCAAGTGACTCCGTGAGAACCCTAACTACAAAGAGGACTATTTCATTTACGTTAGGTAGAATGCCCAGAGGGGACTGGGCGGTCTCGTGGCCTGGAACCCCTACAGATTTTATTTTTTTCTCCAGCCTTCTGGAATTTTTTTTGTTTTTTTCTGTCCACCCTGGCCATCGGACCTTACTCCTTTCTATGTTAACTAATGTTGTCTTATTTTAATTTTGTATTTTGTCTGTTATTTTTCTTTTCTTCATTATTTAAAGCACTTTGAGCTACTTTTTGTATGAAAATGTGCTATATAAATAAATGTTGTTGTTGTTGTTGTTGTAGATTGTTCTAATGTTATAATATTGTAATGTATTTAGGGCCAGTATAGTTTCCCCTTATTTGCAGAATTTCTTTGTTTTCATTAATTAATTGATATTAACCGTCCATCCATTTTCTGAACCTACTTTCCCAGTACATGCAACAACATTAAAACAGTTGCCTGAAAACTGCAGAGATCAGGATATGATGACAAGTCTAGTCACTGTCTGGATAACCTTTCTATGAGTTGTGGAATTTCCTCCTTCATCTTAATGATGTGCAAGTTATGTTGATCTGCGGTGGGCTGGTGCCCTGCCCAGGGTTTGTTTCCTGACTTGTGCCCTGTGTTGGCTGGGATTGGCTCCAGCACACCCCCGTGACCCTGTAGTTAGGATATAGCAGGTTGGATAATGGATGGATTGAAGTTATGTTGATTGGCTTTTGGCCCTGCATTAGTAAGTGCATATGACTGTGCTCTGTGATTGACTGGCATTCCGTATTGTGCTGAAAGTAAGTAGAACAGGCTTCAGCTCTTCTTGAACCAGTAATGGAATAAGAAGATTTAAAAAGGGCAGAAAGGATGAATTTCTTTTTTTTTCTTACAACAGACAAGAACAGGCCATTCAGAGAAAGACCTTAGAAACATGAGAATAGGCCATTGAGCCCAACAAAGTCCACCAATCCTATCTAGATAATTCATCTAAAATAACATCAAGTTGAGTTTTGAATGTCCTTAAAGTCCTAGTAGTAGTTACCACACTACTTGGCAACTTCTCTCATTTGTCTATGGTTCTCTGTGTAAAAAAAAAACCCAATACCCTTAATAATATTCTAATTGTGTTCTTGTTGAACTCATTTTAAAGTAACAGTCTTGATGCACTGTTCTAATTCTCTTCATAATTTTATAAACTTCGACATGTCACCTCTTAATCTCAATTTGCTTAAACATGAAAGGTTATCTCCTTTCTTTCTCCTCATCCATTGTAGTCCTGGAATCAGCCTCATTGCTCTTCTATGGACTTTTTCCAGCTCTGCTATGCCCTTTTTGTAGCCAAGACACCAAAACTGCACACAGTACTCCAGATGAGGTCTCACCAGTGCATTATAAAGCTTCAGCAGAACCTCCTTGGATTTGTACTCTACACATTGTGCTGTATAACCTAACATTCTGTTATCCTCCTTAATGCCTTCTGAAAACAGCCTAGATGTTGATAGTGACAAGTCCACAATGACTTGTAGGTCCTTCTCATAAGCAGTATTTTCAAGTTTCAGACCTCTCACTTTTACTTTCTACATGTAATAGTTTACATTCACTTACATGAAATTTCATCTGCCACAAATCGGCCCAAGACTGTATTAATGTCCATATCTCTCTGTGATGAATCAATGGATTCTAGATTATCTGCCAATCAACCTAGCTTGGCGTAATCTGCAATTGTGTTATTTTTGGCTGTGGACTTTTCCCTTTTATTTATATTTTGTTTTTTCATTTTTCATTGTAACAATCTGTTTTAGTTTAAATGTGGTTAATTTCATTTACTTTTTTGTCTTAGTTGAATGTATTTCCTCCTACGTTGTGAGATATATCACTAGTTGAGTTAAATGTCATTATGTGCCACAATTAGGTCAAACATCTGAACATATGAACACATGAAATGCTTTGTCTGCCACCCTTTCAGTAGAGTGGCATTAGCTAATAGTTCACTTTGTTTCCACTTCCTTTTTTCTCTTGCTCATTTGATTTAGGTTTAGGTAGTCTTTTGACCACTTTTTTTACGATTATCCATGTTTGGATTCTTTCTCTTTTTCTTTTGACCCTGGTCTTGGTTATGAATTATGCGATAGTTTGCTCAGGTCTTTTTGAAAATTTATTGAAACATTTTTGTTTCACTGTTATGATTTAATATAGGCTTTCCCCAAACACAGAACGAATGTGCAAACTCTAAATCCAGGGGAGTTTCTGAACAATTTATTGTATTGTAGATGTAAATTTAAATGGTTAAATTTTCCATTTTTGCCCATCAACCTACACTCATTAAGCCATAATGACAAAATGAAATCATTTTTTTGAAAGACTTGGAAAATTATTTAAAAAAACAAACTGAAATCTCTCATTGATACAAGTATTCAGACCTTTAATTTGGTACTTTGTAAAAGCCTCTTTATCAGAAATTACAGCTTTGAGTCTTCTTGGCTAAATCTCTGCAAGGTTTGCAGGCAGTGATTTGGCCAGTTTATCTCATTCTACCTGGCAGATACTTTCAAGCTCTATTAGACTGTATGGGAAGCATCTGTAAACTGCCATCTTCAGGTCTCTCCACAGATGCTCTATGGGGTTTAAATCTGGGCCTAGGCTGGACCGCTCAAGAACAGTCAGCAACTTGTTCTGAAGCCATTCCAGTGTTGTGTTGGCTTGGCTGTATGCTTCATGTCATTGTTGCTCTGAAAGTTGAACTGTCACCCCAGTCTGAGGTTTACGTGCAATCTGGAGCAGGTTTCCTTTGAGGTAATCTTTGTTTTTGGCTACAATCACCCTTCCCTCAATTCTGAGCAGTCTTCCTCTCCCTGTCACTGAGAATCACCCCAGAGGATGATGATGCCACCACCATGCCTCACCGTAGGGATGGCACTGGGCAGGTGATGAGCAGTGGTTGGTCTTTGCCAGACATTGGGTTTGGAGTTCTGTCCAAAGAGTTTTTGTCTCATCAAACCAGAGTCGTTTAAATACCATTTGGCAAACTTTAAGTGGGCTGCCATATGCCTTTTAATCTAGAGTGGCTTGAATAAATGCCTGATTTATGGAGTGCTGCTGAGATGGTCATCCTTCTGTCAGGTTCTCCCATTTCAGCAGTGGGATTCTGAAGCTCTGTTCAAGTAATCATGGGTTCTTGGTCGCCTCCCTGACCAAGACCCATTTTGATTACTCACTTTGGCTGGATGGCAAACTCTAGGAAGAGTTCTGGTGGATCCAAACATCTTCCATTTCACAATTATTGAGGCCACTGTGCTTCATGGAAAACCCAAAGATTTAAAAATAGTTCAATACATTTTCCCTGATCTATGCCTCATCACAGTTTTACCCCAGAATTCTGCAGAGAGTTCTTTGGACTTCATGGCCTGGCTTTTGTCCTAACATGCAGTGTGAATTGTAGAACCTTACAAACACAGATGTGTGCTTTTCTAAATGACATCCTATCAAATTAATTTGCCACAGATTCACTCCAATCAAGTTCTAGAAACATCTCAAGGGTAAATAAAGCAAGCAGGATGCAAATTATGACAAATTTGAGTGCCACAGCAAAATGCCTGAATACTTATAGAAATTAAAATTTCAGTTTTTGATTTTTAATACATTTGCAAACCTTTCTGAAAACATGTTTCCACTTTGTCATTATGGGTTACTGAGAGTAGATTGATGGTCAAAAATGGCAAAATTTTCATTTAAAAGTAAATCTACCCCAAAATAAAATGTGTAGAAAGTGAATACTTTATGAATCCACTGTAGGTATTGGCCAAGGGGTAAGTAAATCCAAGTCGGTCAGGTGGCAGCATTAACCAGTATGCCACCATGTCTCCATGGACTGATACTATATTTGTATTGAGGAGGAGTCTACACATCTGAGGCAACAAATTGTTCAGAATACCTAGGCAATATTAGGATTATGCACATCCTATAACCATCTGAAACAGCTATCTTACATTAGCAAAATCAAGAAAAATAATCTTCATATTTACTTATTCACTATTCTAAACTCTGCATCTACTTTATGAATTACAATGTGCAGAAGTTGCAATCTGCTATGAGGAGACTGAACACAATGCAGTCTTTTAGAAGGTAAACTCATACACACAGGCCCACACTGGGCCAATTAATCTAACACAAGTGTCTTAGGGATTTGGGAGGAAACCAGAGTTAAAGAGAAAACACAGATAGCGATTAAAGTGGGACTAAAACCTAATTATTCTTCAGCATGTTTAATTACACAGTTTTATACATAAGAAAATGGATAAATAAATGACACTTTGTTAACTAATTGAGTGCTTTTGGTAACTGTGTAACTCTAAACACTCACAAAACACTGTAAGTTAGATTGCTTAGCTTTTCATTGTCCTAATCTGCTGCTGAGACACTAATTAATGAACTAATCACATCAAGGTTAGTCTACTGTAACACTCTATTGTCTTGTACCCCAGCTAAACTTGTAAAATAAGCTGCAGCTTCTTCAGAATTCTGTTGCCTGCTTATTGAGTCAAGCTAATGCTATGTCAACACTACTACTTTTTCTTTTTAAAAATGTTTTTAAACATCTATCTACACTAGTGTTTTCACTTTGTTTATGAAATTGGATTATAAGGAGAAGTATTTGTTACTTTCCAATCAAAAAACACCAGAAAAAACATTTTGGTAAGTTTTGTGAAATTGCAGGCAAAACTAATTTTACCATTAATTTCATGAAACTGTCTGTGAAAAGAAGCTTGACTTGGCATCACCAATCACGAAACCCGTTTATCCTGAGCAGTCATCAAGCAATGGGCAGGAAAAATCGCCAGACAGGGCGGTAGTCCATCGCAAGGTTAACACACACGACTCACGCACACATACACATACACACACATACACACACACACATGGCCACAGGCCAAGTCAGCAATGCCAATTAAATTAACCTCATTGTCTTTGGACTGTGGGCGAACACTGGAGCACCCAGTAAAAACTCAATGCAGTGAGTACCCGGGACACAAACCTTAGTCTCGTTGTTGCAAGGCAGCAACGCTACCACTGCACCACCATGCCGCCCACTACTCATTATAGCTTATTTTATTTCCAGTCTATTCATTACACCACTCAGGGTAATGAAGGCCCAGGGCTTAGGCTGAAAGCAAAAGTTACATGTCTGGAACCCAGGGCAGTAAACTGTAAGGAATGCAAACCATGCCACACACTTTGACACAAAGTAGAAGGGAGACATCAGTCAACTGGCTTTTGTTTACATTTCTGATGGTTGAGTAAATTCAAAGGTGGATGGGCTGATTAAAAAATACTTTTTCTGTTACTGGTGTGTTAAGCCTAATGTTGACCATGCAAAACAAAAGTAGTTCCTGGAAGCTTTCTAATGGTTTCTGGATTGCTCAAATCCTGTATTCTGTATAATTAGATTTTTAAACTCATAAATCCTGGTCATGACGTACAGTAGTTGCACAGCCAGTGTTGTGGGAAAAGCAATAACATGCATCCCCCCCATTAAGGACACCTTCTAGGCTCATCTGAACTCCCCTCAGTCTTGAAGAGAGGAGACTGTCTGGTGATCCAGGGCTTTACACTTGTATCATTTTTGTGTCCCTAAGTTTGAAAATTTAAGGGCATGGTGAAAGTGCAATTTTTACATTTACAGTAACATAAATACTAGGGTGGACTGGTGGCTCTCTGTCTAAAGGATCTGGGCTTGTAACTTGAAGGTTGCTGGTTCGAATCCTGGCAGTGACAAGGAATGCTACTCCATTGGGCCCTTGAGCAAGGCCCTTCACCCACAATTTCTCCAGGGGGTGCTGTACAAATAATTGACCCTGTGTTCAGACCCCAAAACTCTCTGGAGAGTAAGTTGGAGCATGCAAAACATGACAAATTCCTAATATAAGAAATAGCATGTGGTGAATAAAGGATTAAAAATCCTTACAAATGCTGTACCCAAGGATAAGTGACCATATGCAATTGAATTGATTAATTAAGACAATGATACAGAATTTTAAGAATAATGTACTAAAAACAAAATGACAGCAGACATTAGACAATTCAGTTCCAGTTTAATATTTTCAGGGCTCCTGTAAAATGACAATTTGCTACCAAATTTTAACATGTTCCACACAACTGAAAAAAGAACAAAAAGACAAAAATACTAAATTTGTTTGGCTCAACGTCTTGAATGTTAGGAACAGATAAACAGTTAATAATAAGGAAAAATATTTTGTTATATATTTTTACAGTAAAACACACTCACTGTTCACAGTGACACTATCACCATAGAACAATATAGAGCAGTCTTTAGAAGATAAGAAATTCTATTGGCACCATCTCACAGCCTTTCCTATTTACGGTGTTATAGATGAAAACCAACACATTGATGGTCTCCCAGTGCTGCTAATAAGGTTTGTGCTCAGTAAATCTCAAAAATATAATCAATAAGCTGGTTAAGTTTGTAAATGAAATCAGACTAGGTGGAAGGAACCTAGACAGCACACAGGCTTGTGGCAGATATGTGGCAGGAAAATTTAATGTAAGTAAATGTAAGAGCAGAAATGTGAGATTTGAATACACAATGGCAGGTCAGAAACTTGAAAACACCCTTTATAAGAAGAGCCTGAGAGTCACAGAGGAATGGTCATCTACTTCAAGACACTGAACAGACACAATAATGAAGAATAATAAGCATACAAGTCAAGGGAGGTTATGCTTAAGCTATATACTGTAACACACCAGTGAGGCCTCACATGGAGCACTGTGTTCAGTTTTCATCTTCATGTAACAGAATGAAATAGCAGCATAGAGAGAAGAGAAGAGAAGACTAGGATGATTCCAGGATTACGTATAAGATACTGAAGGAGTTGAACCTTTTCAGTTTAAGCAAACAGAGATTAAGGGGGTACAAAAACATAAATGGAATTAGTAAAGTAGATCCTAGTTGTTATTTTAAAGTAAACTCTGCAGCAAACACACAGATTTTTTACAAACATTAGGAAGTTTTTCTTTCCTCAAAGAACCACAGACAAATGGGATACATTGCCAAGTAGTGTGGTGGACTGTTGGACTTTAGCAACCTTCAAATCTTGACTTGATATTATGTTGGACAATCAAGGTGAGTAGGATGGATGAGCTTGTTAGGATGAATGGTCTGATCTGGTCACAATATTTTAAATGTTCTAATGTTTTAATTACCACTCATAAACATTCTGCAGCCTGTCAATTGTCTACCTAGGTTATTAGTATTTTCAGAACATGCTGTTTTCTTTGTCTTGGGGGAAAAAAATAGCCCCTCTTGCTTGACCCTGCATTGTTTAACAGTAGTATTGTTACATGACACTTCTTCATTTTCTAATGTTACATCTGGGCCAGCTCTTTATTGTCTTGATGTAGGGACTCATTTGACATGTCTAGAGATTTAAAATATGCTTTTACTTTGTATTTCTGCTTTGTACAAATTGCTGCTAGGTGGATTAGCTATCATCTCCTCCTCCTTGTGCAAACGTTTTCTCATGTGTTCTAAAGTATTGGAAGAAAATCAAAATCATCGTAGTTGTGAATTCATTTTACTGTTATTTGGAGCTTTTGTTGGCCCAGTAATTATACATCACAAGTTGCTTGCACCTATGTGCCAATATATATTTTTTACTGAATTTTCCCTCACAAGAATAAATGAAATGCTTGCATTATATAACACTAGGATATAATTCAGGTTTACAGAATTCTTAAAGGTGTCCATAAAGTTGGTCCGACAGAAATCTTAAAGTGAAATTGTGAATCAAATAGTCAAGGACACTGAGTTAAAACAAGAGGAAGGTCAGTTAAATGGAAAACAAAAAGCAGCATTCACACAGGGCACCATGGGAATCCAGAACTAATGAATCATGGAGTAGAAGCAGACATCTGAAAACATCTGGATCATAGATTGGGGCAGCTAACAGCTAACAAATTGTTGATTTGTGATCTTTCTTAGTTGTAAAGACTTACTGTTGTTCTTATGATCCCATTTTGATGCTCTTGTATACAAGAAATCAACTTAAAAAAATAAAATTATCATTGCTTATCATACTTGAATTCATGAATACAAAAAGAACATATTAGGACTGGGAAGCCAGTCAAATGCAGACAGTTTAGATACAGGCATATTCACTGTCACACTGCAGTAGTTTAGAAATATCAGTCAACTAGAATCAGTGCCAGTGATGAGTTACAGGACCACAAATATTTTGATATGTGACACCATTTGGACTACAAGTCGATCATATCTATTGTGGGCCACGCTAAAGTTATTGCTAAAAACCCTTCATCAAGAATAGTACCGGTATATAACATAATGAACAGTTTTGCTTTGTGGTTTGAAATGAAAACACAAGCTTCTGCCATACTGTATGGATCCAGTGTCCCAGATTCTAATCTCATTCCACATCACAATCTCTGTGGAGTGTACATGTTCTCATAGAGTGTATGTGTTTGTTTGGACCATGGGCTTTCTCCAGGTACTCTGGAGTCCCTCCTTCATGTAAAGAATGTGTGTGTTATTTTAACTGCTGCCTCTAAACTGTACCTGAAAGACACCTGAGGCTTCCAAGATAGTCTTGGGCCCCCAGAAACTTTGCTTTGCAGGTTTGAGAAAATAAAGTTTTAAAAATACAGTCTTTAAAAATTGTAATGGTTTTAGTTAAAGGCATCTGTAAGCAAAATGTAAACAGCGATATAATAATGACAATAATATTGCAATAATGAATTGCTCAGGGACACACTCTGACCTTGTGGTTCTATAGTCCTACTACTAGCCCACACTACCTCATTAATTAAAATGTTTCAGAATACAAAAATTGTTCACATTTTATAAAAATAGTATTTCAAAATAAAACCATAGCTTACAACAATTTTTTTTATCAAGGAATCTCAGGAAATGCAACCCTTAGCATTGACATGTTATGTGGAAGAAGATTCTCTCTGCATTAGCAACAGAGGTAGAAATCAGGGTGGGTATCTTGGCCCACAGAGAAATTCTGCATTTAAAGCCAGAATCAAAAGTACTGCAGTCAGCTAGTCTTAAAATCAGAATTCTTTATGTTTCATTTGGCAGCATACATCTATATAGTCATGTAATAGAACTATTTTAAATTAAGTGCACCTTTAAGTCAGCTTCTCTAAATATAAAGCCATCCACCTACTTTCCATGTATCCATTTTCTAAGCCATTTAATCCAGTTCAGGGTTGTGCAGCCATCCTCCTACAGTCCTCCTACAATTGCATATGTGTTTAATCTGAGTCAGGATTGCTGAGAGAAGCTACTCTGGATGGGATGTCAATGCATTACAGAACAAAAACACATTGAGTATGCACTTTGAAAGAATGAATATTTAGAATGATACACGTATATGTCTAAATTGTGCAAGGGATGTTCCATCTGTGGGGTGTAAACTTATACAGTGGTGTCAGCAGTGGGATAGAAACTAACAACACTTCAGCGTGCGGCAGGAGGTGTAATGAGATAATTGAACCATTGAGTCATAACTGACTGAAGGCTAGTGTTGAAATTAGTTATTTTCTTTTATTTTTCCCTGCCTCTCTATGGTTTTTGGGCACATATTTTTCATGGATACTGGGGGTTTGAACCCAGAGGAATGTGAATTTCACATTGATTTTTGAATATTTGAAATGGTTATTAAGTTTATAATTTCTTATCGTGACTCTTTTTCTTTGTTTATTGAATGTTGGCTTCTTGATGAGTTAGCTTCATTTGTTGCCATGGTGATCCATCCCAAAAGCCCATGAGAATGCGTAGTGCATGATATCATCCAGAGCACCTGCATAAAGGCTGGCTTAAAGATTCATTGTGTATTCAATATTAGGATCCTCTATTTGATTTCTTCTACCTTTTTTTTTCTGACTGATTTTCTGGTTTTTCAAACAAAAATATTTTTGTGGCTTTTTTGGGTTTCCGTTCTTATTTTTTGATGATCGGACAGCAACTGTTTCCGATCCCAATTTCCTTATTTTCACAGTCTCACCCTGAGTCAGGAGTCAGCTAGGGGGAGTCCCTTTAATTCACTGGCTGGAAGTGAACTTTTGGGAGAGATGGACACTATAAGATCATAGAGGGCACATTTCTATACAGATTCCATAAAGTTAACATTAATTAAATATAAGCAGGGTTCCATAATAGATTTAATCTTATCCCTTCTGTAAAGTACCACAAAAGGTGCTGCGGAGTCCAGATAGCATCCCTCTATCAGGATAAAATTGTTCTTTCACAGAAGCCAAAAAACTGCAGTTAAAATGAGCCATCATGCTCTTTCACTCACAAACAACAGTGTAGGGGATGCAGGGTCTGGTATGGTACCACAAGGAAAGATCTTTCCCAATTTGATTTGTCAGTTGCTGACAATGGCCATATTCAGGACACTGCCTTGGGCAAAGGATTACAAAGGGCCTTTTTAGAAATTCTTCTTCTACATTCTCTGGCATGCAGAGACATCCTATGACTTGGTTGTGACAGCACAAATGTAACGGCTCTCGGCTGATAAGGAGTTTAGCTCATCCGGTGTTTGTCCTCACAATATTTTGGATTTGTTTATGAGACTGCACTTCTCAGTAATCAGGTCTAAAACAGCTCTAAATGCATTTTTGTTTAATTCTGAGAATAATGAAATGATTTTTATTCAATCAGACTTTTTCAGGTAATCTCTTTATATATTTTCATATAATGCCTCTGCCATCATCCATCTATTGTCAGATATTTTTAATTGTTTAACATAATTTTATAGATCAATCCAAATCTGACTTTGAGGAGACTCATTTTTACATATTTTTGTATTTTTTTTAATTTAATAGTTTTGAAGAGATTTTATCAACTTTATAAAAAAGCAAAAAAGTGAAATCTGTATAAATGAATTCACAATCTGCCCGTTTGTTTGTTCATCTATCATGCAAAAACAGACGAGCCAATTTTCACTAAATTTTGCAAGTGCATTGCAAGTTAAAATATAGACTATGTGGTGTATCAGGGAAAGGGGTTGTAATCATGCAGGATGGCAGTTCCCTTCAGGCAGCAGGAGTGTGCTGGGGATGAATGGGAGGAAACCATTATCAATATGCATGAAGATTTGTGTGGACTAAAGCAGGATTTTATCTAAAATTGCAGGTACAGCATTTTCTTCAACGCTAATTTGAACAACAATTTAAATCCATTTTTGGATTATACATTTTGTCTAAGAGTATGCCTTTTTGTTTTATTGTTGACTTTGTCTCATAGGCATATTTAACCATACTGAATTTTCAAAAGACAGAGTTCCCCATTTATTTTCATCTGGACCCTTTTCTCAGAAATACACAGGTCCAAAAGAGGTGTATGGTATTGTCAAACCCTTAAAAAGCAATATGCCTTTCTTTCCACCCCATACATAACTGAAAACACCCTTTTCTGGGGTGGCACGGTGACACAGTGGTTGCGCTAGTGTCTCACAGTAAAGAAATCAGGGTGCACATCCCAGGTCCTCCCTGAATTAAGTTTGAACATCTCTACATGTCTGTGTGGGTATTCTCTCACCATCCAAAGACATGCAGGTTAGGTGAATAGGCAATGCTAAATTGGTCCTAGTGCGTGTGCTTACTTACTTGTGCCCTATTCTAGTTTGGATAGGCTTCAGCACCAAATCAGGACCCTGGCCTGGATTAGGGAAGTTTGAAAGTGACATGGCTCTCTTTTTAGTACTGTTCAATGCTGTTGTGAAATGACATGGAAAACCAAGTTCAGCATCAATTTTGAGAACCTGGATATGAAAGGTAACTGTAACTGTTTTGCTCACTGTTACCTATTAGGTTGTGATGTCATATTTTACATAGTCAAAGGAGTGAGATTCGGTCTCCCAGAAAAGGAAAATGGAAGCCTGTTTCTTGTTGGTCAAATGTACATATAGTAACTTTATTGCAATTTATACATGTAATAATAACTTTGAAATAAACCGATGATGCTCATTTTTTTATCAAAGTAAAACCTTATATTTTTGAAAAAGTTGACATTTTGGGCATATTGTAAATAAGTGCGATAGAGTTAAGCCATGATGAAACAGGATGACCTTTTTTTAGCACATGCTATTCAGTTGCTGTTCAGAATATCCAGCAAGAGAACAAATGAGACAGCATTTGTAACTTCTACTGTTTCTTAAAGGTAGACAGGTACAGCACTCAAATCCTTATTATGATAAGACAGTTTTATCACCTTTATAACATTGCTGAATCAGGCCACTGGTGATGTCTCCTATAATAATACAGAGACCTACAGCAATTTCTATGAACCCTTACCCATCCTTGACCCCCTACTGTAGATGCTTTCCGGGGTCCATTGATTCAATTATCCAAACAATTTATTAATATGGGATTAAATATCTATTTGTGAAACCACAGAAAACCAAGAAATACAAAGAAGTAACATTCATGGTTCCAATCCAGCAAGGAGTTACTGCAATTATAGTAGAATCCAATTATACAAAAAAAGAATAAATTCTCAACTCATGACAGCTGAGACACTGATAGAGAGACATGGTGTAGATGACAGATGGGAGACTTGCATTCCAGCCAGCAATAACATGAGGTCAACATTAAAAAATATATATATATATATTTGATTTATTACCTTAACCCATCATATAAATATAACTGGGCAATGCTGGTTACTTCAGCAAGTACTCTGTATAAACAAGTGTTGTTATCCAAATCTATGCATCATATGTGGGTGGTCCAAAACAAATGGCTATAGGGCTATATATCTATTTTACAACTGCAGTAAGATAGAAAGCTGCTTTTAGCCAGGACACCTCTGCTTAATGCACTGATTATACTTTGTGGTCACTAGCCTCTAACATTCATGGAAGATGCTCCTTCCCAAGGAGTGACAAATTGTTAATGTTGCTCATGGTTAATCTGACCATCCACCCAACAATCCACCCATCCATGCAAAATCTCATTATTCAAGTTTTGAGTCCCGCTGATAGCACCAGGGGCATGACAGGAATCAACCCTGGATAGGGTACTTGTAAATCGTAGACCATACTCATGTTGCCAATTAATCTAACATGTAGATATGGGGCAAAAAAAACACAGACACAAACAGAGCATTAAAACTATACATAATCATTGGGTGAGCCGGAATTCAAACCCATTCTACCTGGAAGTGTGAGTTAGAATGTCAAACCTCTGCACCAAAGTGCCACTATTGCTATTAACTTGGAAACAAAAAAAGACAGTGAAATGTTTTCTTCTTCCACGGGCCATACTTCTCTAGTTTTTCTGCGGCCTTTTGTCCTGGTATTTGCTCAATTCCCTCATAGAGAAAGCGGCTAGATGAAAAATGTGGCTGAATACATGGAATACCCTAATAATGTTCACCTCTTGCCCATTATTTTCCTATGTATAAGGCTCCTACATTCAATTACAAACAGACGTTGCTACTCCATCTATCAGCATCAATGATGCTTCACAAGTTTTGGCCCCTTGCCTGCCTTGCACTGTCCTATTGCCTGAATTTAATCTTATCTAGGCATGTCAATACATTGAGTCATTTATTATCACTCACAATGGTCTTAATTGTTTTGCAAGGTGGTCAGCACATTATATAATGATGAGTGGTGCTACCTGATAGCTATGAGTTCACCTTTCAAAATAAGCAACTGTCTGTGTAGAGTTTACACATCCTCCTCATGCCTTCATTTTTTCCAATATTCTAGTTTGCACCCAGTTTCCAAAGAAGTGCAGGTTTTGTTAATTGGTAATTTAAAATTGGCACCGAGGAGAAGTGTTTGTGTGTTCTGTGATGATCTGGCATTTCATTCAGGGTTACTTCCTTCCCAGCATTCAGTGTTAGTCTCTGTGAAACTATGTGATTAAGCAGTTCTCACAACAAAAGTCACTATGTAAAATAAAAAAGAACAACTGAATGCGTGGTGCAGTATATTATCTTCTTCACAAGCAGCCAGGGCATAAAAAAGATGGACATGTTGTGTGTGTCTCTCTGTTGTCAACGCTGTTTATTTTGTAGTCACCTTTCAAACTCTTTGTTGTGGTTCTAACAAACAAAGAACTAGTCACTATGCTAATATTCCTATTTTCCATACCAGCAGAGGGCACTTCCTTTCTGTAGCTGGGTGAACATTCAACAGCATTTCATATTTAGGTAGTAGGAGAAACATTTAGAAGAACAGTGGATTCTACTGCAAATCCCCAAGTCCTCGTCTGGGTTTAACTGAATAATTATGAACATTCTCATTCAGCAGTCCTACATTTCCTTTATACAGTATTTCACAAAGCTGAAAGTCTTGACAGGGCAGCTTCAATCTCACAACAAAACCAATACTGTAGTGGAGTTCTGCTGAGTTGCAGCCCCCTAATGGAATAAATGAAAATGGAGGAATGGATGGTTTCTTTTTGGATTCTACTTTATTTTATGTTTGATCCCTATGTCCAGAACTGAATATGATATGCAAACTGAAAACAAATGCAATGATTTGGCACATTTAGTTAAAAAATAAACAAAAACCTACTTATACAAACACATGTATGTATATACACTAAAATGTATATTTTGTAAAAATGTTCCCCTAGACCTGCCCATATATACAGTGGATTTAGAAAATACTCAGACCCTTTCACTTTCCACTCACTTGATTGTGTTGCAGATTTAATTTTTAATTGGATAAATTTAGCATTTTGTCCATCAATCTACAGTCAATAACCCATAATGACAAAGTGGAACCAAGTTTCAGAAAAATTTATAAATTTATTGTGAAGGACAGCCGGGTCCCATGCCCGGCAGGGACGCCCCTGCTGCATCTGTTCCGGGGGAGCCACCATGGGCAGCTCAATACCTCCCCCGGGACGCTTGGTGGCAGCCTCCCTGGTGGACGATGATTCCCCAACCTGGCGCAGGGCTCCATGGGAGATGGAGTCCTCCACAGCCTGGTTGGGGGCTCGGATGGCCACCAGGGTGAGCAGCATGGAGTCAGCAGCCTGGCTGGTCGTATCTTCAGCCCCACCCGGAAGGGCAATTAGGACCAGGTGGCCAAGCACCTGGAACGCTTCCGGGTGGGATATAAAAAGGGCCAGCCACCACCACTCAGAGAACCAGAGTTGGGAGGAAGGAGGACTAAGCTTGTAGAGGAGTGGTGGGAGAGAAAGAGTGTGTTGCTTTGTGTTGGACTTGTGTTTTGGGACTGTGTATTACCTGTGGGTCACGGGGAAGACGTGCGCCCATGGGTGAAGAAGAAAATAAAGTCCATTGAGTTTATACGTGCCTCTGTGTCGTTCTGTGCCGGGTCGGGTGCTATATAGTGCTCCTTATTACATTATTAAAAATTAAAGAGTGTAACTCTCTCATTTCTATAAGAATTCAGACCAATAGCAATCCAGATTGTGGTTAGGTGCATCCAGTTTGCTTTAATTCTCCTTGAGATGTGTCGAGAACTTGATTGGAGTCCAACTGTGGCAAACTGAATTGACTGAACATCATTTAGAAAGGCACACACCTGCATATCTAAGGCCCCACAATTAACACTGCTTGTCAGGACAACCACCAAACCATTAAGTCCAAGGAACTCTCTGTTACCACCGTGATCAAATTGTGGTGAGACATACAGTGCATCCGGAAAGTATTCACAGCGCATCACTTTTTCCACATTTTGTTATGTTACAGCCTTATTCCAAAATGGATTAAATTCATTTTGTTCCTCAGAATTCTGCACACAACACCCCATAATGACAACGTGAAAAAAGTTTACTTGAGGTTTTTACAAATTTATTAAAAATAAAAAAACTGAGAAATCACATGTACATAAGTATTCACAGCCTTTGCTCAATACTTTGTCGATGCACCTTTGGCAGCAATTACAGCCTCAAGTCTTTTTGAATATGATGCCACAAGCTTGGCACACCTATCCTTGGCCAGTTTCGCCCATTCCTCTTTGCAGCACCTCTCAAGCTCCATCAGGTTGGATGGGAAGCGTCGGTGCACAGCCATTTTAAGATCTCTCCAGAGATGTTCAATCGGATTCAAGTCTGGGCTCTGGCTGGGCCACTCAAGGACATTCACAGAGTTGTCCTGAAGCCACTCTTTTGATATCTTGGCTGTGTGCTTAGGGTCATTGTCCTGCTGAAAGATGAACCATCGCCCCAGTCTGAGGTCAAGAGCGCTCTGGAGCAGGTTTTCATCCAGGATGTCTCTGTACATTGCTGCAGTCATCTTTCCCTTTATCCTGACTAGTCTCCCAGTTCCTGCCGCTGAAAAACATCCCCACAGCATGACGCTGCCACCACCATGCTTCACTGTAGGGATGGTGCCAGGTTTCCTCCAAACGTGACACCTGGCATTCACACCAAAGAGTTCAATCTTTGTCTCATCAGACCAGAGAATTTTCTTTCTCATGGTCTGAGAGTCCTTCAGGTGCCTTTTGGCAAACTCCAGGTGGGCTGCCATGTGCCTTTTACTAAGGAGTGGCCTCCGTCTGGCCACTCTACTATAAAGGCCTGATTGGTGGATTGCTGCAGAGATGGTTGTCCTTCTGGAAGGTTCTCCTCTCTCCACAGAGGACCTCTAGAGCTCTGACAGAGTGACCATCGGGTTCTTGGTCACCTCCCTGACTAAGGCCCTTCTCCCCCGATCGCTCAGTTTAGATGGCCGGCCAGCTCTAGGAAGAGTCCTGGTGGTTTCGAACTTCTTACACTTACGGATGATGGAGGCCACTGTGCTCATTGGGACCTTCAAAGCAGCAGAAATTTTTCTGTAACCTTCCCCAGATTTGTGCCTCGAGACAATCCTGTCTCAGAGGTCTACAGACAATTCCTTTGACTTCATGCTTGGTTTGTGCTCTGACATGAACTGTCAACTGTGGGACCTTATATAGACAGGTGTGTGCCTTTCCAAATCATGTCCAATGAACTGAATTTACCACAGGTGGACTCCAATTAAGCTGCAGAAACATCTCAAGGATGATCAGGGGAAACAGGATGCACCTGAGCTCAATTTTGAGCTTCATGGCAAAGGCTATGGATACTTCTGTACATGTGCTTTCTCAATTTTTTTATTTTTAATAAATTTGCAAAAATCTCAAGTAAACTTTTTTCACGTTGTCATTATGGGGTGTTGTGTGTGGAATTCTGAGGAAAAAAATTAATTTAATCCATTTTGGAATAAGGCAGTAACATAACAAAATGTGGAAAAAGTGATGCGCTGTGAATACTTTCTGGATGCACTGTAGATCAGGGCAAGTGGATAAGATGATTTCTAAAGCTTTGAATGTTTCCAAGAGCACATTTGCCTTAAGAATCATGTAATGGAAGAAGTCTGGAACCACCAGGACTCCTACTAGAGTTGGCCATCTGGTTGAAATGAGTAACCCAGCAAAAAGGGCATTGGTCAGGGAGATAACAAAGAACCCAATGGTCTATTTAACAAAGCTTCTGAAGTCCCCTGCTCAGATGGGAGAACCTGTCGGAAAGATGAACATCTCAGGTGCACTCCATGAATCAGGCGTTTATGGTAGAGTGGCCACTCTTGAGTAAAAGACATATGACAGTTTAAAGGACTGTGAGAACATGTAGTAAAATATTCTCTGGTCTGATGAGACAAAAATGGAACTCTTTGGGCAGAAATCCTAACACTATATTGGGTAAAGATGAGGCACTGCTTATCACTTATCACTATTGGGTAAAGACGAGGCACTGCTTATCACTTATCACCTGCCTAATACCATGTCTATGGTGAAATATGGTACTTCTCAGCAGCAGGGACAGGGAGACTGATTAGAACTGTAGGTAGGATGATTGGAAACAAACACAGAGAGGTCCTGCTCTATTATTCACACAGCCTCAGACTGGGATGGCAGTTCACCTTTCAGCACAACAATGACCCAAGCATACAGCCAAGACAATTCTGGTGTGGCTTGAGGACAAATCTGAGTGTTCTTGAATGGCCCTGTCAAAGCCCAGACTTAAACCCGACTAAAAATCTCTGGAGAGTCCTGAAGATGGCAGTTTACAGAGACCCCTCATCCAATGTAAGTGAAGCTTGAGAGGATCTGACAGGAAGAATAGCATAAATTGTTGAACGATAAGCATGCAAAGCTTGAAGAAACTTACCCAAGAAGACTAAAAGCTATAGTTGTTGCCAAATGGGCTTCTACAAAGTACTGAATTAAGGGTCCGTATATGTTTATGAATGAGGGATTTCACTCTTTGATTTGTAATAAACTTGCAAACCTTTCTGAAAACATGTTTTCACTTTGTCATTATGGGTTATTGAGTGTAGATTAATGGGCAAAATGGCAAATTTATCCATTTAAAATTTAATAGTGTGGAGAAAGTGAAGGGGTCTAAATACTTGTATGGATGGGCATGGGGGTGGCCTGGTGTTATGGAGGAGGTATCGCCATCTTTTGGAATCAAACACTCCATAGTCCCTCCTTCACTTTGGCCATACTCTCTATTCTTTTTCAAAACCTTGGTCCAACCCCATTAATAATAATAATAATAATAATACAGTTTATTTATATTAAGCTTCCACTTTTTTTGCCCTCGCACTTCTCATGCTCTATCTTAATCTCAGATGCCCATTGATTTTGCTATTCACATGTACAGCAGTTTACTTTTGTAGGTCACCTTGGTAAAAGTGTCTGCTAGATCTCATGGAACTATTAGGCAATTGCACTAAATGCTATTACACCTCTTAAATAAATAAGTAATAAATACAAATACATGAAAAATCTGATGTTCAGTGATTGTGATTTCCCTGTTGACTGAATTGAGAGTACTGCATGCAGGGCAGTACAAAAAGCCTCCAGTCCTGACTTTTCAGTTCTGTCCACTGGAGGATGATGTTTAAGACTTGCTGAATGTTGCTGGAGTATGCTGATTACAAACACAGACAGCTGGATGGACTAAACCCATCTGACCAAGACTGAACATAGTGGTCAATATACGGGTAAAAAGCCACTCAGAAACAAACTTCACTCGATTCAGTACATTTTTATATAGCACTTCACAATACTTTTTAATCACATCTCAAAATTCCATCCATTACCTTTACATTGCAAGTTGTAGAAGATGAGGATTTATTTTAGAGTTCTTGTAGAGTTCTGCATCAAAGTACTCCATCTCAGGGAGATAAAGAAGGGATTACTTGGCAATCCAAAAAACATGAAAAAACATACACTGTACATCTAGTGCTCCTGCTACCTCATCACCACTCTCAGTGCCCTGCTTTAACACTCACTTTCTGCCAATCAATGATGTTATATAAGAATTCAGCTTGGCTGTGTGTTGCATGCTGAAATCATGTCCAGCATGGCAAAAGGGGGGTGTTGTGAAGCAGACATGTCATCTCCCATCCCTCTAAAGCCATTTTAGGTAATGTAACAAACATTCTTTTAACATTTGATCACATCTTCAAATACTTGCTGGCAAAATAGCTGCTTAAAAAATAAAAATGGACAACAGACTTGAACAGTTGGCACAGAGATACAGTAGAGCGAAAGAAAACAAAACAGGAGGCTAGTGAGGTGGAAGATAATCCTTAAATTGACATACAGCTCATGGATGACACTTTAGATCTCACAGATTTGAACCTTACATGAATATTCCCAAGCTGTGTATAACATAAAGCTACACAACATGCAGAAATGAATGCAGTGAATATGTAGATAGCAATAAACACACGTCAGAAACTCCAATTTGGACAACCCGTGTAAAGAATGCAGATTTTAACCATATTACTTCATTCACTTTCCTACTACATTTGAGTGAATGCACATTTGGGATTTCAACAATACATCTTGTAGCCTTGTCGTCACTTGGCAAACTTTACATATTTTTAGTATTTATTTATCGTTGCAGGTTTTAACACATGGTTGAGCATTTGTAACTTGGTTTAGAGTAACCAAAAGTTCTTGACACAGAAAAGTAAGGAAAACCAGTTCCCAACTCTTATGCCACCTTAAACGGCATCATGCTTTTGAATTAAAGACCCACCTGTTCCCCTCTTTCATTCCTCAAGAGTTCAGCCTTCAACTGAAGCAAACAATGACGTGTGAAGGGGCTTAACGTTTGTGGACTGCTTTTATTTTATAGAGTTACTTATTTAACAGCAGTTTAAACAAACAATACATACATTTTGCAAGTTGTGAGCATACGATTGAATAAGTTGACATGTGTAGTAAGCACCACAACTAATGTTAGATGTTTTCATTTCTATATTTCTTGCCATTCTGTTAGAAACACTGCGACATGAATGATGTGAGAGTTTTAATGAACATTGCGGATGTCCAGTGTTGTTCACCATTGGCTCCCATTCTGATGGAAAAGTTGTTAATTCCCCATGAAAACATGAGGTTAATTTTGTTTTCAGCAATCGCTACAAATTACATGGGGTAAGTAACATATTACAAAATATCATTTTTGGGTGGAGTATTCATTTAAAATCAAGGAAACAAAATATTTTTCATTACCACTAATTACTATTGGAGAAAGGGGCTGGCATGAAAACCTGCTGCCACTGTGGCCCACCAGGATCTGTAGACTTCCAGACAGATTGCCCCTTTGCTTCTGATGTAAGACTTCTTTCTTAGTTTCCATTGTGATGGGTGGCCACAGCCATTATCTGCCGGGATGCCAACTGCAGAATGGACCGGGGGAGAGAGCATCGACAGAGCAATACCTTCTCCGGGACACTAGAGGGCAGCTCTCCTGGGCGGCTGTGACACCATGGATTCCCACAGGTCATGCTGGGAGTTGGAGTTTGGCACGGCCCTGTTGGGTTCCATGGGGGCTGCCAGGGGGAGCTGCAGAGCCCTACATTGGGCTCTCACCACACCTGGGAGTGATTCTAGGTCCGATTAATGAGCCACCAGGAACACTCCCAGGGCCATCATGAAAGGAGCCACCTCATTCCATTCAGAGACTCAGACTCGAGAGGTCAAGGACAAAGCTTGAGAGGAGGAGTGGAGGTGGCGGAGAAAGAGAAAGAAAGAGACAAGAACTATCTTATATATTTAGTGCTTTGTACTGTGCTGTGTAGCGGGGAGCAAAAGAAGAATGGTTCCCCACTTAAAGGTGTGCTATTAGGAAAGACTTGTGTCTCAGTCTGTCTGTGTCGGGGGTGGGGGAGCTGTATGCCCTCTGGTGGTCCACACCATGCACTTCTGTAACACTGATGGCACATACTGTGAAAGAAGCTATATAAAATACATATTGATTCAATGAGAGAATGGCAGCACAGCAGTTAGTGATGCTGTTTGCCAACTCTGTTGTCCTGGGTTTCAATTTCTGGCCAGAGGCACTTTCTGTATGAAGCATGGATGTTCTCTTGGTGTCATTGAGGTATTTTTTGGTTATCCCCCTAACACCCAATGTCATTTTGTTTTCTGTCTAGATAAAGTGCAAATCCCCTTGACCCTGTGCTGAATACAGATGTTCAGAAAAGGAGGAGTGATTAATTGACCTAGGACTGACTCTTGTGTTGTACGCTTTGCTGGCAGCCTTGGCATCCTGCAATTCTAACCAGGTAAATAGCAGTAGAGAAACTGGATCGACGATGACTGACTTAAAATGGAATTAGTGCTTAAAGTAAATTTGAATACAGGCATGTGAAAATCAAAAAAAAAACAGCATCTATGAATGACAGACAAAAAGGATACAAGAGGCAGAGAGACTTTAGGAAGGAGGACAAAAAGACAGAAAATGGGGAGGTGTAGTAGCCCCCTCTTAACAGCTCCTCTACCTCAGATTTACACCTCTTTATTTCCAAAGTGCTTGATTTTAAGACTTAGGATTTTGATGATGAATACTACTGACAGTTCTGTGCTATCTTCACTGTAGCTGGAAAATGCAGAGGAGAGGCACAAGTGAGATTAAAAGTGACTTTGATTTCATTTGAGAAAATGGTAAGATTTCCAAAGCATTAGAGAGAGCGACAGAGAGAGAGACACACGGAGAGATTACAGCTTCTGGAAGTTCTTTGTTGGGGATGAGTCATTCATTAACCCCTTGAGGGGACTGCATGCCGCTGCTCCTCCAGGCGATGGCAAACATCCCAAATGCAGCCAAGCCCAGTAACGGTCCCTGCAGACGTCAGCTCCTAACCCCTTCTGCCTCGCTGCAGCTAACCTTGTGCATCGGCGGACCACTTCTGTGGAGCTGCTTCATGGTTGCTTAGCAACTCCTTAACATGATGTTGGGGGCGGTAGATGGTTGGGTGGTGGTGGGGGGGGCACATTAGGTTGCTATACCTACAGATGCACAAAGGCTTTAGATTATGGCTAGATGTTTACAGAACAAAGGGGAAAGCCTATGGGTAGTAGAGAGCTCAGTTTGGCTCTGGTGCTACAAGACGACATATTGATTATCAATCTTCTGTAGCACACACAAGCAATCAAATAAACAAAGTGATACAATGATAAAGAAAAGCTGCTGCAGTTCTGACTAATAGCATCACGTTCATTGTCCCGAATGACTTTTCTATACATCTCCAGAGAACATTAGCATACAGCAAAACAAAGCTGAGTCACTGGTAAGCTCTGAAGAGTGAAGGATTTCACTCCAGTTGGCGTTCTTGTCTCTCACTGCATTCTCAGAGGTTCACTCGCTTTCAGACATTACTGACATTCAAACACCGCTGCCAAATGATAAGAAACACAACAGCACAACAACAAAACAGGAAGGGAAGAAACGGTAATGATATCAGCCTGTGCCGGGTGTGTTGAGAACACTTTCATACAGTATTTTGCCAGGAATGAGTGTAAGAATTAGTCAAACTCAAGTCCATTGTAGGGCAATTTTCCACAAAGGTCAACACAAAACATTGGCAGAAAGAAGTTCACAGATCTGTGCCTCAAAGATCAGTGTTGGGTCCAGTTCTCTTTCCTTTCTATATTCACCCTGTAGGCAATGTTATTTCTTCTCATGGCTTCTACTACCACCTCTGTGCTAATGACATACAGATCTTCCTTTAATTTCCCTCTGTTTCAGAACAGATCTCCAGCTGTCTCTCTGCCAATTCATCCTGGATGAATGATCATCACTTTAAATTTAACTTTACAAGATAACTTGTATTTGCCTTCTGATTCTCCTCCTTTAGATTTGTCTGTATGCATTGCTCTTGAAGATGTCGCCCTTTTATCAGGAATCTTGGCTTGACTCTGGACTCCTCACTTCCATTCATTGAATATATTTCTTCAACAGCCCAATCCTGCCATGTCTTTGTTGATAATATTTAGAGGTTTCATCCCTTCTTCACTACGTATGCCAATGTAAGTCCTTGTTCAGGCACTGGTTCAACCTTTTGATGACTTCTATTGAAACTCTTTCCTTGTGGGGGTTTCCTTCAATTGCTACCTGACCTCTCCAGCTTCTCCAGAATGTAGGTGCTCAACTGGTGTTCTCTGTTCCTCATTTCACTCCTACTAGTCCTTTGCTTTGGTCTCTTCACTGGCATTTTGTTGCTGCAAGGATCCCATTCAAAAATCTTGTCTTGACCGACAGTTCTCTGAATGGTTCTCATCCTCAGTATCTCCAGTCTTTAGTCTCTCCATGTGTCCCTTCAAGAAGCCTCCAGTCTACCTTTACCAGAACTGCTGACAGTCAGACATGCTAAGACTGGACATTGCATCTCAATTGTTGCTCCAAAGCTGTGGATGATCTCCCTTTGACTATTCAAACTGCACCTAATAAACATGTTTAGGAGTCTTTTGAAAACGCATCTTTTCATTAAATGTTTTGAAACTGCTTAGTGTCTCTTCTACTGGATGTCTGTTGTTGTACTGACACACAGATACTGATGAGTATCTCAATTTAGTCATAGGTATAATTACTGTATGTAGTAGTAAACTCCCTATTGTTTGTTTTTTTTTACCTTGTTCACTATTGTTTTTGGTGCATGCACACTCTAAACATTCTTATATGTATTATAATTTGCTTTGCATGTTGCCTTGGATAAAGGCATCTTCTAAAATAATAATAATAATAATAATACCACAAGATATTAGACCTGTGAGGTATTATTGTTCTTCAGTGTGCCACGATGGCAATCATCCAGTTTCTAAACCAGCATTTTTCATTATAGAGTAACAGGGACCTGGAACATATCCCACCAGCATTGAGTGTGGAAACTAGTGCTGCATTGGATGCCAGTCCACTGTGGGCACACTGGCACACATACTCACATTTACTCATACCAGCAAATTTAGATTCGCCAATTAGCCTGACATGGATGTCTTTTGAATGTAGGTGGAAACTAAAGCTCCCAAACAGCATCCATAAGGATAAAAGAAGAACATGCAAATTGGTAATGAATAAACCATCAATCAAATGTTGCTGTGGTGCTGAAGCACTAACCACTGTGCCCCCCTCCAGTACTGAATGTTGCCCTTTGTGAAGTGTGCATGCTCTCCCTGTGTCTGCTTGGCTTTTTCTCCAAGTACTCGGGATTGACATCCACATATTAAATGAGGCGCAGATTATTTTAATAACTGAGTATGAGAATGTGTGTGAATGGGTGACCCTAGCTGGATTACGAAGAATTTTTAATTTAATTATGTATTAAAATGTAATTTCAAATAATAAATGTGCACATAATATATTTAATAATAAAAAATTGGAAAGAGGGCAAGTTTAAGAAGTGGATGGATGGATAGACTATGGGCACAGTTTCCAATATCACCCCTGTGGCTGCCAGTTTTTTGTTACAACCAGTTTCACAATGTCACACACATGTGCTTGGGAGGCAGCTAAAGGCCACTGGTTATGGTAATTACCTGCTGAGCCAGGGGTGGGCACAGTTTGCTAATGCCTTCTCTATTCCTCTCTCTGCAGAGTGGAAGATTGAGAACCATTCCACTGCTGACATCACTTCCATTGTGCACCCTCCTGCACTCATCCCTTCCTGCCTGGAACTCCTATTAGCCATTTTGAATCCCTTTCATATTGGACTCCTGTCTGAAAAGACTCCTTTGTAAAAAGATAACTTACTTTCTATTTATTTTTATTTTACTGTGTCAAGGAAAACTCATTCACACGTAACGGGTTAATCAGCATAATGGGTTAATCTGCCTTCAGGTGTGGGAAGAAAGTGCAGTACCAGAGAAATTCCACAAGAAAACAGAGAGAACATGCAAACTCCACATAGTGAGTGAACAGACTGAGCTTTGAATGCAATGGAATCAGGAGCTGTGAGGCAGCAGTCGTACCCACAATGCCATGCACCTTAAACTATAACTAACAGTTTGTAGTTTACTGTATATATGACTTTTGATCACTCTATAGAAATACATACTTATTTATTCACATTTTCATATTGTTTTTCCTGTTCAGATTCAATCCCTTCCTGACAAGCTCCATCCCTCACTCCAGTTCTTTCTCAATTTCTCATATGTCTGTTCTTTGGCATTCTTCTTTCTCATATGTCAGTTCTTTGGCTACATTCCCTGTCATTACTGATGGATGAAAGCAGATTTCTGCTGCAAGACGTGCTAGAACTCTGCTAAGCTGCAGTCATGTCTCTTCTACATGCTCAAATGTCAAACTCAAAAGGAATCATGGTTGGCTATTGGCTACTAAAATGTCTACATGTTCATATTGGGGCGGCACGGTGGCACAGTGGGCAGCGCTGCTGCCTCGCAGTTGGGAGATCTGGGGATCTGGGTTCGCTTCCCGGGTCCTCCCTGCATGGAGTTTGCATGTTCTCCCCGTGTCTGCGTGGGTTTCCTCTGGGCGCTCCGGTTTCCTCCCACAGTCCAAAGACATGCAGGTTAGGTGGATTGGCGATGGATGGATGTTCATATTGGTATTCAATTTTTTTGTGAAACAGACTCAGTGGGCAACAGCCTCCAGTGGCTGAGCTTAAGTTAAGGAGGATTGATCTCTTGCCTTGCATCTGATGCTTCTGCGATTGACTCTGGCTCCAAGTAGCCCTGAATTTCTATTTAAAACGTTCAGAACATGGAAGGATTGATTATAATTACACACTTGGTGGGCTCCATAAGGTAACTTACAAAATCAGAGTACATGACAACTGTTTTTGTTTATTTTTATTTTTTTTACAAAACCTTCCTGCCTCATTTCCAGTGTTCTAGGGATATGCTTTGCCTTGGACTTCCTACAAATTTGTAATGGATAAATTGGGTTGGAAAATGGATGGCCAGACAAAACCGTGGTTTATTTTTACCAAACAGAAATGTATCATTGCCCTAATTCACAGGACAAACCAATCAGCCATTCTAAAAGTGAATCTAAAATATTTTGGATAATCACGCACCCATGATTGCATAAGTGACCAATTTAGAGTCAACTATTAAGTAAAGACATGTGTGATTAAGTAAATTACAGACTCTAAGTTAGGCTCATGTGGGTGGGTGTGTGGGTTAGCATGGGGAGCGACTGGCATCTATAGCTAACTGCCTTGTGCCTAGTAATAAGAGGGGGTGAGAGAAAGGATAGGAGTCAGGTGGAGAACTTTGTTTGTTAGTGAAGAAAGAATTGTCTGTAACTTAACATCAGCAAAACCAAGGAAATGGTTATTGACTTTCACAGCACCAAAGAGCCTCTACATCTGGTCACCATTCAGGGATTGGATGTAGAGGTGGTGCACTCCTACAAGTACTTGGGAGTCCAAATCTATGACAGGTTGCACTGGTCTCACAACACTGAGGAACTATACAAGAAAGGGTAGAGCAGGCTCTCTTTCCTTAGGAGACTATGGTTGTTTAATATGGGTGGTGATATCCTTCACATCTTCTACATCTCTGTGATGGCCAGTGTAGTGTGCTGGGCTGACAACATCACTTCAAGAGAGGCCCACCAAATTAACAAGCTAATTAAAAGAGCAAGCTCATTTATGGGACACTGTGGACCCCCTGGAGTTGGTAGAGAAGAAGAGAATTAAAACAAAACTGAGTGCCATTATGAACAATGCTGCACGTCCTCTCCCTAACACACTAACATTGAGGACTTTCAGACAATGAATTATTCAGCAGATTTGTGTCAAGAAACACTCCTGGGACTCCTTTATATCATCAGCAATATGTTTGTATAATGCCCCACAGCAAATGTGACAGCCAAGAAGTTTTCATTCTTTTGAATTTTCTTCATTTTTACTCATTCTGGTGTTTGTTCAGACCAAAGTGTGTGTGTGTGTGTGTATATGCATTTATTTATCTATCAATCTATACATTTATCTATTTAAAAAGCTCTTGTAAAAAGACAAATTTCCCCCTGGGAACAAATAAAGTTTTATCTATCTGTCTATCTATCTAGTACTACAAGACAGGCTGCAGCCCTCTGCAACTTTATATTGGATAATGCAGGTTTGAGAATGTAATGTTACGCCATAACCCACATTAATTTCTGCTTTTGACAAATGTTCACTAAGCACCCTATGCAAATATTCCCAGGTACATTCAACATTACATGGCACTGATTAAAGCATCTCGAACAACTCCTATTGAATCCTTCTGTTACATATTCTTCAGCTGGACCAAGGAACACATGGAGTGAGTAATTCAGAGAATACCCACTTGAGGTGTACTACATCCCATTCCTCTGTGAAGTGGCTTTTTTGGTACTGTCATTTAGCATGCCAATGGCCATGGGTTGAGTGTTTTTTCATTGACTATCATATTATGCCCTGTTCAGAGACTGACCAAATGTGTCAGTCAAATCAGGCATACATTATTATTACTTATTATTTGGCTGATAACTTTATCCAAGGTGACTGATAACATTTGAGAGTAACAAATGGTTACATTTTTTTTGCTTTTGCTATTGGGGCACAGGGAAAGTGACTGGTGCCATTGGTGGGATTTAACCCACAACCTTAGGATTTGTAGTCCAAAGTCTTAACCACTATGCCACACTGCAGGTCCTTATTGTGTTGTATCATATGAAACCCCCACCATGTATAAATGGAATACTTTAAAACGGCTGCCTGGACATGTTTTTTGGGATACTTTGGGGGAGTGTGTGGGCATCGGATCTGTAACAATGATACAATTCAATTTTTCATTTATTTCAACCAATCACTCAATCAATCAGCCTTTTTTATTTTATATATTATCGTTAAAAGAACAAACCTTAACATGTCAGGGAATAGTAAAGTTGAAAGTAACAAGATAAAATACAAGATCAGATCAGTCATTTAAGAAAATCTATACCATGGTTACTGTTCTTAAAATCATCCATTAGACAAAAAAATCATTTATCTGTGACATGATGAGAGCTTTTTTTTTTCTTTTTCTCTTGCACACAAGAAACGCAGAGCTGTAGCCAAGGATCATTAACTCGACTCCAGCACCTGAGAGTGAGAGGCGATATGTGAATCACGTGCACTTTACCGTGAGACCAGCTCTGCCTGTTTGATAGATCACATGTCTTGGTCGTGAGCTCCCCGTGGCGCTGATTTCTTACTCTTCACTGAAACGTGATCGTTTATATGAGACACTACCATGGGCCTGCAGGCACATTGTTGATTTTTTTAGATCTTTTGCTAAAACCTGCATAAAGATGGGTCTCTTGAGTGATGAGTAGGGGGGATGTTCTGTTACATGGAAGGCAGGCACAAGGATTATTCTTTTTTTAGGGGGGCGCTTCATTCTCTTTAATCTCTTTCTTGGCTCAGTCTCTCAACTCCCACTGCTGTTTTAGATAATAAGCTAAAACTCGGGCCTTAGAGTTACATGGTCAAATTTCTCTCATGTCTCTTTTGTTCATTTTTCATTTTGCGGCATGTGCTATTTCTCTTTGAATGTATCCCAGCAGGGTCTATGATAGCTGGCACGTGTGCCATTAGAAGGGTTGAAGAAGACTTTTTTTGTGTACTTGTAGTAATCCCCATCTAATACAGTCAGCTTCTCAAATCCAAAAATGCCTCATGGTTGTGCCCATACACAATCTCTGCAAAGCCCACACAAAGTATACACCTCTTGTCATGCTGCGTCTTTCATGCAGCAGAAAACAGAAGTTAAATAGTTATGTAAAACTGTGTATTCCATATATACTCACTGGGAAAACTATTAGGAACAGCTGTACACCTGCTTATCCATGCAATGTAACTAGTCAGTCAATCATGTGGAAGCAGTGCATTGCAAGCAATCATGCAGATACAGGTCAGGAGATTCAGTTAATGTTCGCATCAAGCACCAGAATGGGAAAAAAAAACTGATTTTGACAGTGGCATGATTGTTGGTGCCTGTGGTGTAGCGGGTCCACAGCTCATGTCAAAGGGCCAGTTTTAAATAATCACCGCACTCACAGCTTAGCGAGAGGGCGTGGTGGTCTGTGGCTGAAGTGGCTCCTGGGATGATTTGTGATGCGGGCGGTCCTTGCTTAAGTGCACAGGTGAGGAGTCGTCCACATCTGTAATTGTTCCTGGGAGCCGCGGATTGCCACAGGTGAGCCATGTCCCCGTCAAAAATAGTAGCTCAAGGCAGTTAGGGAAAAAAAAAGTAGAAGGAAAAAGAGCCGGAGGTTGCAGGAGAGCTGGAAGCAGCGTGGAGAGAGAGCTGGTGCGGGCAGGTGAGCGAGCAAAGGCTCGCAGGCAGGCAGCTGGACAGTCAGCCCTAGCAGGGGGTTTGGCCAACACTCGTGGGACAGAAGGAAGCAGTCGCTCCAGCTGAGCAAACAAGGAGCTGGAGTGACCGGTGATGAAGGATGGCTGGCTGCGTAAGGCAGAGAAGGCAGCAGGAGTCGGGAGGCTTAGGTGAGGGATTCCCCATTGTGAGCGTCCTGGCCTTTGGGGAACCTAAGTCTCGGTCTGGAGGAGCGCAACCGAAGCCAGGGATCAGAAGGCCACCAGATCAGTTATGTGGAAAGAAGGTCAGCTGCAGGTATGGCGACTCTCCTGTTGCAAAGCCGTGCTTCCAGCGTTGCTTTAACCTCGTCGTTGTTTTAAAAGGATTGATTTTTTTCTATGCTGTTTTTAACCTTCACTCTGCACCTATTTTATGGATTATTTATTTAATGATTTGAAGCATCCATCCATCCATCCATTTTCCAACCCGCTGAATCCGAACACAGGGTCATGGGGGTCTGCCGGAGCCAATCCCAGCCAACACAGGGCACAAGGCAGGAACCAATCCCGGGCAGGGTGCCAGCCCACCGCAGGACACACACAAACACACCCACACACCAAGCACACACTGCACTTTATTTAATTTGGACACTGTTTTGTTGTTGTTTTAAATAAAAGCACTTTGCACTTTTGCACCATCCCCTTGCTCCATTGTTATGCCTCACTGCCGAGCTCATCTGTAACATTACCGACGGTGTCGGGTTCAAGAGCTCCCTGAAGCTGCATGGGAGCATGGAGTAGAACCCGCATCGTCACAGTGCCAGAGGGGCTGGTTTGAGTATTTCTGTAACTGCTGATCTCCTGGGATTTTCACACACAACAGTCTGGAATTTACAAAAAACAAAAAACACCCAGTGAGAGGCAGTTCTACAGAAGGAAGGCAATTTGTCAGAGCAGAATGACCAGACTGATTCAAGCTAACAGAAAGGCTAGAGTATCTCCAATAACCACTCTGCACAGCTGTGTTGAGCAGAAAATCATCTCAGAAAACACAACATATCAAACCCGGAGGCAGGTCTGGTTCTACTCTTCTCAGCCAAGAACAGAAAGCTGAAGCTGCCATGGGCACAGGCTCAGCAAAACTGAATAACTGAAGACTGGAAAAATGTAGCCTGGTCTGATGTACTTTACCTCAATGTCTGTGCTGATGCACACAGATGTTAGGATCAGAACTGTGTCAACAGCATGAATCCATAACCTGCCTTGTGCCAACAGTCCAGGCTGGTGGTAGTGATGGTGTTATGGTGTGGAGAAGTCTAACAAATCATTGCTCGAATGCCATGGTCTTTTTAATTGTTGCCAACCATACGCACCACTTCAAAGACACAAGTTACTCATCTTCTAATTACTTACATCCAGCATGAAAATCCACCATGTCACAAAGCAAAAGTCATCTCAAATTGGTTTCATGAACATGACAATGAGTTAAGTGATCTTCAATGGCCTTCCCAGTCACTGGATCTGAATCTAGCAGAACACCTTTAGGATGTGGTAGAAGGGGAGATCTGCAGCATGAATGTGCAGCTGACAAATCTGCAGAAACCGTGAGATGCAAATTATGTGTACATGGACCAGAATCTCAAAGAAATGTTTATAACATCTTGTGGGAATCCATACCACAAATAATTGAGGCTGTTTTGTGAGGATAAAGAAGGCCCTACTCAGTATTAGCAGAGTGGTCCTATGAATTTTCCCAGTGAGTATATAACTGTGTATGTATGTGTTATGATTAACACAAAAAAAAAGTTGCCAGTATTCAAAGACACTTATTAATGAGAAATACACATCATCATTTTTTCATATTGCTGTAACTCGAGCACTAGTGCATCTCTAACACAACATAAACCAAGCTCACTTGGTCACTACTATACCGAACTGTCTAACTAAAGTGATTTGAAAATCAAAGTGTCAGAGTGGGGCGGCACGGTGGCACAGTGGGTAGCGCTGCTGCCTCGCAGTTGGGGGACCTGGGTTCACTTCCCGGGTCCTCCCTGCGTGGAGTTTGCATGTTCTCCCCGTGTCTGCGTGGGTTTCCTTTGGGCGCTCCGGTTTCCTCCCACAGTCCAAAGACATGCAGGTTAGGTGGATTGGCGATTCTAAATTGGCCCTAGTGTGTGCTTGGTGTGTGGGTGTGTTTGCGTGTGTCCTGCGGTGCGTTGGCACCTGCCCGGGATTGGTTCCTGCCTTATGCCCTGTGTTGGCTGGGATTGGCTCCAGCAGACCCCCATGACCCTGTGTTCGGATTCAGCGGGTTGGAAAATGGATGGATGGAAGTGTCAGAGTCAGAGTGCCCATGCTGACTCCCATCCACCACCGAAAATGTCTACAATGGGCATGTGACTATCAGAAATGGACAATGAAGCAAAGGATGAAGGTGACCTGGTCTAATGAATCTTTCTTTTAGATCATGTGGACAGCCGGGTGCGTGTGTGTAATTTACCTGGGGAAGAGATGGCAGCAGGATGCACTATGGGAGAGACACTGTGATGCTCTGGGTAATGTTCTGCTGGGAAACCATGGGTTCTGACATTCTGGATGTTGCTTTGACATGTACCACCCACCCAAAGGTTGTTGAACATTATGTGCACCCTTGAGCATGGGAAAGGTGCTATATAAATAAAATGTATTAGTATTATTATTATTAACGGTATTCTCTGATGACAGTGGCCTCTTTCAGCAGAATAATACAGCCTGCCATACTGCAAAAATTGTTCTGGAATGGTTTAAGAAACATGACACAGAGTTCAAGGTATTGACTTGGCCTACACATTCCCCAGATCTCAATCCGATCAAGTACCTGTGGGAAGTGATGGAAAAACAACTCCAATCCATGGAGGCTCCACTTCTCAATTTAAAGGACTTAAAAGGATCTGCTGCTAACATCTTGGAGCCAGATACCACCGGACACCTTCAGAGGTCTGGTGGACTCCATGCCTTAATTGGTCAGAGCTGTTTTGGCAGCAATCCATACAATACTGGGTGGGTGGTTTTAATGTTGATGCTGATCGGTGCATATTTATGCCATTTGACTACAAACACATTAAGTGACTTACTTGAGGTTTCAGAGTAAATCAATGTTGCAGCCTAATCCAGTAAGCTTCTGCTTTATTGTCAACTAGCTCACACTAAATACAAAAGCATTATGCCCTTTACATTCTTAGCAACAAACAATAAGCAAAATTATATTGTGCCTCCTACAATGAGCAGCATGCCAAGATGCTTTGAGTATAGATGTTATACGCTATTGTACAGTTGGAGCATTTGCAGTTTAGGTAACTGCTCAGGATTACAAAATTAGCCTGAGTCTGAGATTGAGCTAGCAGCTGTATACTTTGCAATCCAAAGCCTTTGGCCATGTCATTTACAAAACGGACTACTTTCACATTGTGAACAAGTACTGTAAATACAATCAAAGCAAACTTTCTTTGATATGTCACATTTCAATACACGGTAAACACCATTGCAGTGCACTTTAAGCACACATCACAGACAAGCTCACTGAATCCCTTAGAGCAGGGGTTCTCAAACTTGGTCCTGGGGGCCCCTGTGGCTTCAGGTTTTTGTTTCAGCCAGATTCATAGTCAGTGACAACAACTGGTAACACTGATCTCATTTAAATTAGCTGCTATTTTTTTCTCTTCTCTTATTCTACATTCAGAAAAGCACAGCAGACATTATTTTTACATTTATAAGACATTTAGAAATATTTCTATTTTTGCTAGAGATTTAAATGCGTACCTCTCTTTTGTTGATTTCATTATATTTTGCCCTTTCTCTGTTGCAGTTTGCTCCTTCATTTTACCTTAATAATGACAATTAAAAACGAGCAGAGAAGACACCCAGGCAAACACTGAATGGTGAAAGGCGGCACCTACTTTAGCGTCAGACCCACTAATAAGTAAATAATGGACTAATTAAACAATTAGAACACCTGGACATGTACAATGAAAATCAAAATGAACATATTGTTAAAAAGAAAAAAATACCTTATTCCCATATAACTGCTTAGTACATTTTAATAAAAGGTTTTATTTTTTAACCAAACTTAGTTTTCTAATTTCCATATTGTTCCCCAAACACAGAATCTAAGAAATAACAGTTCACTTAATTAGCCCAGGACTCCAATTAGAAACAGAAGCTGGTTGGCACAAAAACCTGCAGCCACCGTGGGTCCCCAGGACCGAGTCAGAGAAACCCTGCCTTAGGGTCACATAACGAGTCACTGCTGAGACGTGAAGCATTAGTTGTGCTGTCCAAAGCTTTAGCTACTGAGCCAAAGAACTTGCAAAACTGTTAAAAACCTTTACAGTACATTCCAAAGCACTTTATAATGTATATTGCAAAAATAATTTAATATTTTAAACAATTGGAGCATATGAGTCAGGGACTTGTACTTTATCATCCAGTTCCTTAGCTACTAGCTAGCACTACTTACAGTTTAATCATATTGTACATGCTAAGCATCTGTTTGCAAACATCCCTTAATTCACGATCTGGACAAGAATATAATCAATCTTCTTCTTCTTCTCTTGACTGCTCCCGTTAGGGGTTGCCACAGCAGATAATCTTTTTCCATATCTTCCTGTCCTCCACATCTTACTCTGTTACATCCATCACCTGCATGTCTTCTCTCACAACATCCATAAACATTCTCTTAGGCCTTCCTCTTTTAAGCTCATTAAATCTGCAGATGATACCAAACTAGGTGGAAGGGCACAGAATGTAGAATCTGCTAAATTGTTACAGGGGAACTTGGACAGCATATAGGCTTGGGCAGACTGGTGGGGGATGAAGTTTATTGTAAATAGATGTAAAGTATTACAAATAGTAATTAGAAATGTTCGGTTTGAATAAACAGTGGGAGGTCTGAAACTTAAAAGTACATCTTAATGAGAAGGACCTGTGAGTCACAGTGGATTCCTCACTATTCACAAGACAGAAGTTTTCAAGATGGCTAACGTTGTGATGTTAGGTGGTATATCAAGATGTATGAAGTCCAAGTCCAAGAAGGTTATGCTTAAGTAATATAACACATTAGTGGGGTCTCACATGGAGAATTATGTGCAGCTTTCATGTCTGTATTACAAAAAAGACATAACAGCACTAGAGAAAGTCCAGAGAAGAGCGACTAGGCTGATTGCAGGACTGCAGGTTATGAGCCATCAAGAAAGATTGAAAGAGTCGAACCATTTCAGCTTACTTAGAGACTAAGATGTGATATGATCAAAATGTTTGAAATTATGAAAGTAATTAGTACAATGGATCCTAGGCATTAACTTCAACATTAATTATTCAACAACATCACAGGGACATGGTTGGAAACTTAAGGATAGCTTTCTCACAAATGTTAGAAAGTTTTTCTTCTCGCAAAGAATCACAGACATGAGGAATAAATTACTAAGTAGCGTGGTGGAGAGTGGAACTTTTTTGTTATTTTGAACAATCTAGAAAAATAGAAGGATGAGTTGAGGTGAGTCGAATAAACTTGTCTCATCACAATTGTTCAAATGTTCAAGTATTTCATATCGATATGTACTGTACCACAAGCCAGTATATCCATCCATCCATTTTCCAACCCGCTGAATCCGAACACAGGGTCACGGGGGTCTGCTGGAGCCAATCCCAGCCAACACAGGGCACAAGGTAGGAACCAGTCCCGGGCAGGGTGCCAACCCACCGCAGGACACACACAAACACACCCACACACCAAGCACACACTAGGGCCAATTTAGAAACGCCAATCCACCTAACCTGCATGTCTTTGGACTGTGGGAGGAAACCGGAGCGCCCGGAGGAAACCCACGCAGACACGGGGAGAACATGCAAACTCCACGCAGGGAGGACCCGGGAAGCGAACCCGAGTCCCCAGGTTTCCCAACTGCGAGGCAGCAGCGCTACCCACTGCGCCACCGTGCCGCCCACAAGCCAGTATATGTTTTTTTTTAATTTATAAAGTGCCTTTTGCAAATAGATACATAAAGTGTTGTACACCATAGAAAATAATTAAAACACACAGTTACAAACAATAAAAAATAAAATTGAACTAACATTTCAACATATGAACACAAAACGGAAGAGTCAAAAAAAAAAAAGAAAGGCTACCCATAGGCTAATCTAAAAAGGTGCCTCTTCAACTCTTTTTCTAAATGTAGCAATTGTATCGGCAGCCTGTATAGCACAAGGAAGGCTATTCAACCATTTTGGTGCAACAGACTGAAAAGCCCAATCCCCACGAGTCTTTAGCCGAGTTCGTGGAACAATGTGAAGGCCCCGGTTAGACGACCTCAGTGGGCAACTGGTAGTGTAATGATGTAAAAAATCTGAAATATATTGTGGTGTTTGACCATGCAGGTGATTCCTAAAATTTTAAAATGGATTTTAAATTTCACAGGAAGCTAATAAAGCAAAGATAAAATTGGAGTAATATCAGACCACTTATTGGAGCTAGTTTAACAATCTAATAGCAGCATTCTGAATAGATTGAAGATGCAGCAGCAACGTCTTGTTTAAACATGTAAATAAAAAATTACAATAATCATGACGTGAAAAAATAAAAGCATGCATTAACGTTTCTATCTGAGCCTTTGTTCAAAGCAATGATCCAGTTGTCCATATGGTTTAGGGGTGCCCAGGTGGCAAGAGGTTACGTGGAGCAAGAGCACCATTAAGGTACCGGACAGGGTAAAGTTCCACAGGAACCCTCTACAGGAGAGAAAGAGACCCACACTAGAACTTGGTGTGCCAGTGTGTCAAGAGAAGGGTCACTAAGGGGTCATAGATCCTGTATTACAAATATATTCATTAAGCATGGGCACACAAGTTATCAATGGGGCTAGTAGCACAGGAAGAAAGAGAAAGTGGAGATAGACTTGAATAGAGGCCATATTAGAGATAAAACTATACAAGTGATTCGGTATTTGCAATAGTGAGATCCATTAAGAGCTTTGGAAGTTGATTTATAGGAAAGCAGGTGAGGTGGAAGACTGGTATAACACTAGCCATACTGTTACCTTTACTGTAACCTCAATAAGGACACACAAGTAAAATACTCAGGAGCAGATGAAGCCAGGAGGAGGGTACAGTATTTACTGAACTTAGGCTGGCTGGCTCATGACGAAAGCTGAGGTTTACAATGAAGACAGCACTGTATGGCAGCCAAAGACCTTTTGTGAGTTGCCCAGGCCTTCATCCTTACACCAGCCATGTAAATAATCAGGTGATGCCAAACAAAGGGAGATAGTAGGTGAAACACTCAGGCAGACCTATGGAGTGAATAGGTCATGAGATGTCTTGGAGTGTAGACTTTGCTCGAATTTGTGAGTCAGACCAGGCATGCCATCAGATTCAATAGGACAGGACTGTGTAATGAGGTTTAGTTGGGATCCAAGTCCTTAACCCAAAAGAACTTGGCTGTTTTACCTGCATGTTAGACCACTTAAAGTTGGGAAAATATTCAGCAAACAGCAGTTCAGCTTATTCCCAAGTGGAATCAGAAGCTACCCTGAGCAACCAAAAAACAAGGAGGTCATTCCCCAGCTGGGTGCATCCAGTCACATTCACACAGCATAGGTTATCAGCAAAGTCTTTGGATGAGGGAGGCTATCCAAGATCTCAGAAGAAGCTCAGATCGATCCACCAGTTTTATATTGCACTCTTTACAGCACACTAATGAAATTTATTTTTTTAATGAAAATATAATTTCACCCCCTGAAAACTCACCAGCCAGGTTTGAAAACTGTAGTCCAAGTAACTGTAGTAATGTTATCCACAGTCACCAGTAGTGGGCACTATGCCTAACTACTGCCAGGATGAATAAATGGCATGCACAGGCACGCTAGATTACTTTCATTGGTAACAGATCTACATGAGGATCTTGTCTGATAAATAAAAAAGTGATCCCCTTCATGTTTTAAATATTTCACTAATGAAACACAAGACAAATCTTGAAAGTGAATGCTAAGTAAGTACAGAAGTAAACATTAGAGAACACTGGCAATTTTAAAACACCAAGCTAAATGATAACTGGCATTGAGAAATTTAATTTACTGAAACCCAGGATACCCCAGCCCAAGCATCTCACCCCGCTTCCCAAAACTGTGCTCTTTTACAGAGCAATGAATGACCACCAGCAAGACAGACAGAATGAAAGCCAGGCTCATATTCCAATCAGCCAGAACAGAAAGAAAGTGGGAGGCATGCGGACACCGCTCTTACCTCCAGGGGTGCAAGGTTAGTAAGGGACTGCAAGGACTACACGGACTGCAGGGGCTCAGGAGAGTCGGGCTCTGGCAAGTGGGAGACAGACTGAAAAGCAAGACAGAGTACATGCGGTCAGCACTCCAATGGACCCCCTCCCGCTGCCAACTCTAATGCCCCCACCCAACCAGCACCCTCAGTTAGACAGTTACTACTGTTTCGCATAATGTGTGTAACTAGCACCATCTTCATGCACATTAGCCTCTCAGGCACAAATTTTCAGAGAAACATGCAATGTGCTGTTTGCGTGACCTGGCAAGACAGTAACTCGGTTGCACTGTAATCTCTTCATTTGCTTTACAAACCAACTTTTAATGAGGATCGCTGTGAAAGAACCTACATTAAAAAAGAATGGTTGAGTCTTATCGCCTACATGCATCACCTAATAATCCTGAAGGTGCAAACTGTGGTGCCCACTGGCAATCTTTACCTTACTGTATGCATTTTGTAGAAGCAGCCTTGCAAGTGGAGGGAACTCTGTCAGGGTTGAAGGAGGACATTTGCCATTGGCTACCATGAGCTTTTAAAACTGAAATTAGGCTAGAATTCAGAAAGCAGCAGTTGGCACAGGGCCATCTGTGTTCAATGCCCATATGACTTTCTCAGTCTCGACACTTATAAATTATATTTCCATGCTCAAGCTTCTTTGGCTGATGGGACTTTAGAACTTTAAAACAAACAATGTAGCTCTTTTATTTTGAATTTGAGATAGAAGTCAGGCAAAAAGACCTTCTAACAGAAAACATGCGCTGGGAGTTTGCATTTGAGGTTATTTCACAGACAAATTTAAAAATGTTACTAAGCAGCAAAAATGACAGCTTGAGATTGGCACACAGAAGTTGTGTTGTGATCCTCTGTGTTACAAAATGTCTGATGTTGTGTGGGCATTATGAAAGGTGCTCTATACATGTGGATTCAATCACTCAATTATTTAGTGCATTAGAGTTAATAGAATTCTATGCTATGAGAGCCCCAGTAAACATACATCACTGTGAATGATGCTCGCTCTCTCTACTTATATATATATAATATACACAATGTATGTGTATATATATACAGTTAGGTCCATAAATATTTGGACAGAGACAACTTTTTTCTAATTTTGGTTCTGTACATTACCACAATGCATTTTAAATGAAACAACTCAGATGCAGTTGAAGTGCAGACTTTCAGCTTTAATTCAGTGAGGTGAACAAAACGATTGTATAAAAATGTGAGGCAACTAAAGCATTTTGTTAACACAATCCCTTCATTTCAGGGGCTCAAAAGTAATTGGACAATTGACTCAAAGGCTATTTCATGGGCAGGTGTGGGCAAGTCCATCATTATGTCATTATCAATTAAGCAGATAATAGGCCTGGAGTTGATTTGAGGTGTGGTGCTTGCATGTGGAAGATTTTTCTGTGAACAGACAACATGCGTTCAAAGGAGCTCAACTTGCAGGTGAAAGAAGCCATCCTTAAGCTGCGAAACAAAAAACCCATTCGAGAAATTGCTACAATATTATGAGTGTCAAAATCTATAGTTTGGAACATCCTGAGAAAGAAAGCAAGCACTGGTGAACTCAGCAACGCAAAAAGACCTGGACGTCCACGGAAGACAATAGTGGTGGATGATCGCAGAATCATTTCTATGGTGAAAGGAAACCCCTTCACAACAGCCAACCAAGTGAACAACACTCTCCAGGGGGTAAGCGTATCGATATCCAAGTCTACAATAAAGAGAAGACTGCATGAAAGTAAATACAGAGGGTGCACTGCAAGGTGCAAGCCACTCCTAAGCCTCAAGAATAGAAAGGCTAGTTTGGACTTTGCTAAAGAACATCTAAAAAAGCCAGCACAGTTCTGGAAAAACATTCTTTGGACAGATGAAACCAAGATCAACCTCTACCAGAATGATGGCAAGAAAAAAGTATGGAGAAAGCGTGGAACAGCTCATTATCCAAAGCATACCACATCATCTGTAAAACATGGTGGAGGCAGTGTGATGGCTTGGGCGTGCATGGCTGCCAGTGGCATTGGGACTCTAGTGTTTATTGATGATGTGACACAGGACAGAAGCAGCCAAATGAATTCTGAGGTGTTCAGAGACATACTGTCTGCTCAAATCCAGCTAAATGCAGTCAAATTGATTGGGTGGTGTTTCATGATACAGATGGACAATGACCCAAAACATACAGCCAAAGCAACCCAGGAGTTTATTAACACAAAGAAGTGAAAAATTCTTGAATGGCCAAGTCAGTCACCTGATCTTAACCCAATTGAGCATGCATTTCACTTGTTGAAGACTAAACTTCGGACAAAAAAGGCCCACAAACAAACGGCAACTGAAAGCCGCTGCAGTAAAGGCCTGGCAGAGCATTAAAAAGGAGGAAACCCAGCATCTGGTGATGTCCATGAGTTCAAGACTTCAGGCTGTCATTGCCAGCAAAGGGTTTTCAACCAAGTATTAGAAATGAACATTTTATTTCCAGTTATTTAATTTATCCAATTACTTTTGAGCCCCTGAAATGAAGGGATTGTGTTAAAAAAATGCTTTAGTTGCCTCACATTTTTATGCAATCGTTTTGTTCACCCCACTGAATTAAAGCTGAAAGTCTGCACTTCAACTGCATCGGAGTTGTTTTATATAAAATTCATTGTGGTAATGTACAGAACCAAAATTAGAAAAAAACTTGTCTCTGTCCAAATATTTATGGACCTAACTATATATAGTAGCCTGTAAGGGGCACCACCAATGCCCAAAATCAGACACAACTATGAACAGACAGTCATGGGCTCAAATGAAGGCTCTTTTATTTCTGACAATACCTTTAACAGGTTTCTACGCACTTTGACGAACACCACAGAACACAATATAATATCAGTACTTCCATATTCCTCTCCTTCCACACCTCCCAGCAAGTGTTGTCCTCTACCTCCAGACTCCGACTGCCAGATGCAGGTGAGATGACTTCTTTTATGCTGGACCTGGGAGTACTTCTGGTATCCCAACATTGAATGATGTTAGCAATTCTGGGTCAGGTGGAAGCCACCCAAAGCAGGGACAGCATTTCCCTGCAGCTCCCTCTGGTGGCACCCAAGTACCCTAATATGGCCTTCCATCAGGACTACTTCTCCCAGTATGCCCTACAGGTGTACCAGTGGGAGGTCCACCAGGAGGTTGTTGCCATCCTTTATAAAGGGGGAATACTGTATATGGTTCGAGGAAGCAGTCTTCCTTTGACCTTTAGTTATTATGGCCTCTTAGCTGAGAAAGGTGCAAGCAACCAACCCAGTTGGAGTGCCTGCTCATCCATGTCCTTCCATAATAACGGCTTCCCAGCTAAGCAAGGAACCATGCATTCCAACTGGGATGCTATTCAACCTGTGTCATCTTTGACAATAAAAGTGTCACTGCCTGTGTAAGAGGCGATACAAGCTTTAAAAATACAACACAGGACATTCCAGTAGCTACTGTCCTACAAATACTTGGCATGTTTGTTACAGGGTTTGTAGAATGACAGGGAGCAGTGTTGTGCCACTTATGTTTGGTCCTCTTCATGAAAACAGGTCATACAGCAGATGTGAGTGAATGGCAAAAAGGTTTATTGTATTCAGTCATGCCAAAAGGCAAGGTATACAGGGTGATGCCTGCTTTGTGGATGTGTCAAAGCTTACTGTCGAATGGGTTCTCCAGTAGAGGCACACAGATTTGTGGTCGAGAGATTTTGCTCACAGATGGGGGCCGTTGCCATGTGAACATATATATATATATATATATATATATATATATATATATATATATATATATATATATATGCAATATTTTTTTAATTTGGCTTTTTCGCAGACACATTTTAGCTGTATTCTTAATAGACTAAGTAGGCATAGAATTATGACACTGTTCATGGATTTGCAGTCTTTACTAATCTCTACTTTTCCCTGCTTTCTTTCCCAGTTCTTCTGTGGCGGCGTTTTGTGCCACCACCATCTGATTGAGGCACCATGCAGCCTCCTCTGATGCTGGAATAAAGTCAGGTGCCCCACCTGTCCACGAGACCAACTGCATCGACTCCTCTGAGATGAAGCCTGGAAGCAAAGAGGAACGACTTAAGAACATTTATGTTTGGTAGAATGCCCAGTGGAGGCTGGGAGGTCTTTTGGCCTTGGAACTCCTGCAGATGTTTTTTTTTTATCCACCTTAGCTGAAATTTTTTTTTTGTTATTTCTGTCTTCCCAGCCATCTGACCATATGAGTGGACTCATCTTTAGAGACTTACATCATGATATTGTATATAAGGACGCTACCCTTCTACTAGTTATATATATCTGTTTTATAAGATCGTAAAGATTTTTTTTTTCTTTGTTACTTATTCATTAATATTCTTGCCTAATCTTATTTGTTTTTTCTTTGCTTGTAACTTTCTCTTTGACATCTTTTAATGCACTTTGAGATACATTCTTTGCATGAAAATGTGCTATAGAAATAAATGTTGTTGTTATTGTCACGTATTAGGACAGCAAAATTTTTGCTATTAGCAAAGAATTGCTGCAGTCAGTCAATGAAGGCCCACAACCAGCCATTTCTGAAAAAACACTCAGAAAGGAACTCCATGGCATAGACACCTGGAACACAGTACCGCCATGGAGTCCCTTGCTAACAGCTGCATGGTTACAATTGGTGTAGAGCCACAAACACTGGGCTGAAACAAAAATTTAAATGCTAGGGGAGCCATCTGACCAATCTGGTGAAACTGCAGGATTTGGTTTTAGAAGAGTGGATGAAACTATTTGTTGCCTACATCCAAAAACAGGTGGTGTTCATGCCAGACACAACTGGTCTCATGGAGTATGCAGTATTAGGTAAGATTTAGCCAGGGATGACTAATTATTTGGTCCTGTGAGCTTATATATGGTACATTTATACATACTGTTATAGAAGACATGGATTGACTAGTCAAGCAAGAAATAGTCCATCTCAGCTGGTAGGCCTTTATAATGGAAGGATGGCGGTAGACTGCCTCCAGGATTCACATGCTCCCCCAACATGACAGATGGTAGCATCCATGTGGTGGATCTCATAGAAGTTGTAGTTCAGATGGATGGTCCTGCTAGGATTCTTGGGAGCTACCAGGGGTTGCTGCATGGAGGTAGGTTTCATACTGTAAGATGATTTTGCCTAATCAGGAATTGCATTCTGGGTGCATTAGCGTGCCATCAAAAGTACTCCCAAGTCAGGCAAAAAGGAAGCCACTCCACCTCACCTCAGGTGAGATGGAGTCAGGAGAGAAGAAGGGCAGAGCTCGCCTGAGAGGAATAGAGGAGAAAGAAGGAAAAAAAAGGAGAACTGGGCTATTTAAGAAGCCATTGTGAAGGTATTTCTTTAAATAAACATTTATGTGAACACAAGACTTTTGTCTGTGTGGTCATGTCTGGGATTTGGGGCTCTGGAACACCTTGCACATGTCACAATATATGTACATAGAGTTCTTTGATATAGTGTCATAGAGGTTTAGAGGGTCATTACTGCCATGTGTTCTTACGTGCATGTGCTAATCGTCATGCAACACATTGCCACTTTACAGCATCACGATTACCAAATATAACTGCCTAACCTCAGAATTTCTGTCTTCCTTACTTTATACCCACCTCAATGCATCATGTTGTAAAGTCTGTATACATTTTACTCCTTTAGCACTGAAACAGTTTGCAAAGGAATGAGACATTGGACTTTGTCTTTCTGCTCCGTGACAAAATATACATTTTCCATTTGTCTTATAAATTTGTTTTCCTACTCCTCCCTCATTGTAATATAGCACTGTGCAAGATATGATTCATTCACTTCAAATACCACTTTACTGGGGGTTCTTTTACTCCTTTGGAAAATAACACTCATGATGGTGTTAAACTCTAAAGTACCTTGTGAAACTGCACACCATGAAAAGTGCTTTTTAAAGTCTGAGTCATTCGCTTCATATCTAGTTTACTGATGTAACGTACCGGACTTTTTTGTTTAATTAGCAATGTTCTTGGTTGTGTTAAGCTATAAAATGTGTTATGGCCCTGAAAACCATGGATGACACTGTAGAAAGTGATTCATTCTTTCATTGCCTAATTCAATGGGAGTTTTTCAATGTAATGTGCTGTGCTTTTTTTTTTTTTTTGGTGTAATGTCAGTCTTAGTACTGTAAAATTGTAATACACCCTGTACTACTGTACAACATTAAAGACATTATGTAAAGTAGGGTTTATCCTGTTCATATCTTTGCTTTGTGTTTAAATTTGTGAAATACTAATGTTGTTAAATTATAGAGTGCCTTGTAATGTTGTGTCAAGAAATGCTACTGGGGCTACTTCATACCTACGGCAATATGCCATTATGATGTAACACTGTGATTGTTACATTTAGCCTAGTCACAAGTTTTCTTCCTTTATAATTCTTTGTGTGTATTTGAGAGGAGTTGTTGTTTATTTGTTATAATATTTCTTGAGCTTCCCTAAACCCAAAATCTCCCTCTTGGAACAAATAAATTACCATCTATCACTCTGTGTAGAGCCTTTACGCGGCTATCTATTATATAGTGCCTTACACTGCTATCTAACTATCTGTTATATAGTGCCTTATATTGGCATCTTTCAATGTATCTATCTATGTAGAGCCTTACATGGCTATCTATTATATAGTGCCTTACACTGCTAACTATCTATCTATTATATGTGCTATCTATATATTATATATTGCCTTATACTTCTCTCTACCTGTCCATTATATGTGCTGTTATATAGTGCACTTCTCTTTACCTTTCCATTATATAGTGCCTTACACTGCTATATTTTCTATGCCTTATACTGCCATCTATCAATCTATCTATCTGTATAGAGCCTTCCATGGCTATCCATCTATTATATAGTACCTTATACTGCTATCTACCTATCCATTATATAGTGCCTTACACTATTATCTATCTAACAATTATGTAGTGCCTTACACTGTTATCTATCGATCTTTGTAGAGCTTTACATGACTATTTATTAATCCTATAGTGCCTTACACTGCTATCTGCCTATATATTATATAGTATCTTACACTGCTATCTACCTATATATTTGTTTACAATTTGTCAATGCCGCTTAGACATACATTTTTAAATTTTTAAATCAAAATGCTCACACTTTAAAAAAAGCATTAGATGGGCTGTAATGTTTAAATGTTCATCTAGCAGCCTTAGCAATGCCAGGACAGCCAGCTCTTCTGATCTTTATTTAATGTTACATGTACAGAGTACACTGAAATTCTCAGCTTTAGTCATTCATATAGAATGTGGAGAACCTCATGTCGCATCAGAGGTGCTGGTTTAACCTCATGGAGCCTATCAAGTTAGTAGTGTGGTGCACTTTGCCTAAAGCAGTCCTTTCCCTTGTAGTTAAGGAGGCTCTAGCAACAGCCTGCTGGTGTTTCTGTTAAAAATAATCAAGACATACCTTAACTGTAATTTCATGGCATGACATAGTGTAAGTTAAAATGATTATCCTGTTTTCAACTTTAAAATATCCAAATCACCATCTGGGAATACTAAGAGAGAGAGAGAGGGAGAGAGATCCCAGTAAGTTTCATAAGAGTCTGGTAAGGCTCAGTACCCTCCTCGGTGAGGAGACATGCTGTGTACCTCCAGTACCTCCTTATCCATAAACTACAAATGCCCCCTATCAATCCAGAAGGCACTCAAGAGGAGACTTGGCTCCTTTGAGCCCAGGCTTTTGAGTTACCACTCAGCACTCCTGGGATTGTTAAAAAATGAGCTCATCTGTCCATCCGACTTTCATAGTTCCTCGCTTTTGGGGTCATTCTCATAACACTATAATCGCTGGCTGATATCTCCAGAGGGTTGTTTGGCATATTCACCTGTGGAAACCTCCTGATGTTCCAAAATGCAAAATCCAACTCTACTGCCTCTACGCAGGCACTTGCTGAGACGTGGGAGGGAGGGATCGAGGAGATCTTCCGTTACCATTGAAAACTTGGCTGCACATCAGCATGATGCAAAAATAAAAACAAATTGAGAATAACACCTTATTCCAGAACACCCCCCCCCCCCCCCCCATAAAATAAGCAATCCAGTGTCAAATGGGCACTTCCAGAAATGTGGGGGCAGGAGGTCAATATGCAGTGTATCTGTTGTGCTACACATAAGTTAAAGGCTCAAGTGTCAAGAGGACTGGATGCCCACTCACACCCAAAAGACCCTCACTCACTTCAGCTGCTCCTCACTGCTTCCCAATTGGTCTGTCATTCTATTAGTGTTCATTGTCTTTCTGCTGCTGTCACGTCTGCCATCCTGTCATTTCTGTAATTCCAGTTTTCTAACTCTTGAACAGTCAGTCACTCTGTCTAACTGTCTGTATTCTTGGTTTTAGGACTGTCCACATGCTTCCATGGCTACATTCAAGTCTTGTTCAGCATTTGCCTGTTGAGTCTTTTCGGTATGTCTTGCCTTTAAAGACATTGTCAATCAGTTTATCTTCTTTGCAGTTAAAGTGCTTTCTACCATCACACTCTGTCCACATATCTGTCTGCCACTAGAACCTGTTTGGTCAATCTTTCTTTCAGCTCTCATAGTCTGGACTGTCTGAAAAAAACAGCAACAAATGTGGACATTGTGCCCTCTGTCCTCAGAATCCGCTCTGTCTTTGACTCCTATAATGTTCAGTGACTATCTTTCTAGCTCTCTGGTTCTTGTCATATTCAGTAGGTCTGTCTGTCAGCTTTCGGAAGCTGTCTAGACAGACTGTCTGCCTGTCTGCTTCCTTGCTTCATGCGATTTTTTTTTTTAAGTGAACAGTCAATCCATCTCTCTAATTCAAGTGCTATTCAGTTTCTACCATTCTGAATCTTTGGTTCTTTGCATCATCCATCGTCCATCTGCCTTCAGCACCCATCCTGTATCGGTCTCTTTAGTGGGTGAGGTTCAATGCCGGACTGTCTGTCTCTTTCTTTCTTTCTTTCTTTCTTTCTTTCTTTCTTTCTTTCTTTCTTTCTTTCTTTCTTTCTTTCTGTCTGCCTGCCTGCCTCCAGGACCTGGTCAATTTGTCCGGCTCTGGTTCAGTGATAATTTAGTTTCTACCTTTCTCTTTCTTTTGTTCTGGTCATTTTCAGGGTCCACCTGTTAATTTGCCTACAGAGCCCCTCCCGTCAGTATCTCCGCCTGTCTGGGTTAAGTCATGTTAAGTCTCTGCCTCTTTGCTTCGGGTTAAAGTTCAGTGCCCATCGGTGAGCTCCCCTCCAGAAGCTGGCCAGTCGGACCGTCTTTCAGGGTATTTCAAGGGTCCCCGCTTCCCTTCTCGTCCCCTGCCTGCCTGCCTGCCTGTCTGCCCGCCCGCCTTCCTTCTCCATCTCGCATGCCGGCCCGAGCGCGCAGACTGCGGATGAAATATTAATCAGAAGCACTTACTCGAGCGTGAGGGAGGGGACGCGCAGCTTCTCTCTCCTGGATTTCATCGCTCCGGGCTTCCCTGAGCCTCAGCGGCTCTCGTCTGGCCGGCCTTCCTGCCTGCCTTCCCTTCAGCGCTAGCAGTTTGTCTCTGATAATTAGCTCGAGCCGCTGCTCCTCGTCATCATTCGCTGAAATCCAAATGGTATTCCCCAGGCATTATGGCACAACAAGGCAGCATTAACAAGGTGCCGAGCTGTGTGATGAGAGGGGGGGGGCTGTCAGGGGGAGATGGGGGCAGAGCCATGAACAAACAACAGACAAATCCGGAATTCCTGCTAGTGATTCGCTGCCTGGTTACACTTCATGCGATCACATATGCAGCCCCCCGACTGACAAACATGGGAATTGGGAATAAAACACAATCATCCTGGTGTCCTTACATGGCAACAGGAAGCAGACGGGACATCTCGGACAAGCGGGACAAGAACTGGATCGTGGAGAGCGATGTGGCTGGCCAGGTTAGACCGACTGGCCCCCTCTGACGCCCCCCTCAACCCAAACGATCCGTAATAAGGCGCAAGCTTCTAGTTGTGGATTTCACACTGTGCTGCCATCGTGTTATGATAGCACAGGTTGTTGATGACGTTCTAAAATACTGATTGATCGACACAAGGCCAAGTGAGTCTCAAAGGGCGGCCAAGGCCAATGATTTTCCTCTTGAGCCACTCTAGATTATTGCTTTAATAGTTTAGATTTCATTCCCATTACAGAACTGCATGTTACAAACTGTTGAAGTCGGACATTGCCCAATTCCAGCACCCTCTGTTATAACTTTTTCCACTCATTTTTCGTGTGTGTGTGTGTTTTTCAATACGTCCTCAAGAAGAACTGTCACGTGATTCGAACGCAGCTCGTATCGGGCATTTTATTTGTTTCATCTTTCAGTACATCACAGCTCGAGAGGCCCACCTGCCAGAGCGAGAAATTAAAGTGGGCATCAGTAGTGCTAGAACTAACGTGGACAACAGCAATGTGTGCGCGAAAATGGTTAGGAGCTGCATAGTGCCCTCTTGTGGCTCTTGATATCTTGTACTTGAAGGAAGTAACAATACAAGGTTCTCAAACGCGCTTAAACCAGCTCAAGGCCGGTATGAAGGAAGTAAATACTTAATTTAAGTGATCGTTTTCAAGGGTATACGACAGCAACGTTCAGAGACACTACAAATCCCGGTCCAACCACTATACCTACTGTATGTGGTCTGCAAGCGTTCCTCCTTAAAACTGTGCCTGAACGAGAGAGTGTCCTGATAGAGCGGCGACCGCATTTTGGACTTGGATTGGTTCCTTACTGGTGTCCAACGCCGCCACAACATCCATCCATCCATCCATGTTCCAACCCGCTGAATCCGAAAACAGGGTCACGGGGGTCTGCTGGAGCCAATCCCAGCCAACACAGGGCACAAGGCAGGAACCAATCCCGGGCAGGGTGCCAACCCACCGCAGCCGCCACAACATTATACCAGTTAAAAGATGGGTCATTGAAACTCTTGTACAGTAGAAAGAAATCCGTTCAGTATACAAGCCCATTCTCAGCTAGACCTTTCTGTAAGGTCATCGGGCTGATGCCCGCTTCAGAACTTTCCACAAAATCAATATAGGGCCATTCATATAATCTTAATAATCAGTCAACAGTATAAGATCTCGAAAATAAGATCTTAAATGAGGGATTTACAGAACCAAAACAGTGTCCTGCTGAAATGGTTATTTCACATACAGTAATGCTTTTACAAAGTGAGCGCAGCCACTTAATTACACTTCAAACGAATAACAGTACCACAGAATAAACATTACATATATTGTAAATATACAGTATATTTAGAGAATATATATATGTGATAAATCAGAGTAACATTCATTTTTGAGTGGAGACTAACATTGTCATATACAGTATGTGGTAAAATCACGTCCATGTGCTGCTCCTACACTGCCACCTCCTGGCTGACGCTTTACACTGTACAGCAAATAAACAGCCGATGATATGGAGGAATACTTTGGAATACTGTAACTAACAAAATAAATAAATACATACAAAAACAATATATCGTTAAATTTGACAACAAATAAAAAATAATATGTTAACATACGCTAAATAATTGTCTCAAAGTACGATTTTATTGTTCATTTCTATATGTTTTTAATTATTTCTTAATTTATTTATTTCAGTGACACTGCACGCCACATGAAATAAATTAAAACTGCCACTTTACACCCATCACAGTTAAGAGGGTGGGCTTTTGGCCTCTGAATCCAAACGTTTTTTTTTTTCTCCACGGGACTTTTTGTTCTTCTCTCCCCACACTCACCATCTGTCCCTTATAAATGTTTGATAATTGCTTTTCTGTGTTTCTACTTACTTCTATCTGTAAAGCGCATTGAAGTAGCCGAAAGAAGAAGAAGAAGATTGGAAGGCGTAATGTAAATAAATGTCGTTGTTGTTGTTGTGAGTATTATGCATCAATGGGTGAATCGCCTAAATCTTTTGCTCTTCGGTGCTGCTACTTTTATTGGCAGAGACCACACGTCAGATGTAAACTCCTGAGTAGGTGATGAAATAAGGGCTTCTTGAACGACAAGTGCTGCTTCATGCAGTAATTCTTCTGACCAGCTTTTTCCAACAGAGTGTAATTGCAGACTGAAGTACCTACGAGGTCAGTCATGTAATGCCCCAATCTCACGAAACGCCCTCAACTTCAGTCACGTCACACCCATCACATTAGATTATGATTAACATTTGGGCCCCATTACACTATGGTTAAGATTAGGGTTGTAGGAGGGTTATCTGAGTCAAAGGGCGTTTTTTCACTGACATTGTGGTCATTACCTTAACTGTGTTATAGGTATTGCAAGCTGCAGCTAGACCCTTCTCGCTTTTTCTGGCACTCGTGTCACCCTCGGATAAGCATGTCGCAAATCTGAGCATGCGCATCGCTTGCCCTGGGTCTCCTGTGACTCAGAGTCTTGTGCAAAGTTGCAACTGTGCGCGTACGGTCTACTGACGATTCACCAATCAAAACACAGTATTCACTAAAGCCCACACTCTTAAGTTTGACAGGTGAAAATGACCGCTTTTATTGCATCGAGTATTGCTGCGTGTGGCGTCTCAGAGATCTTGAAGTGGTGTGGCAACACACTGTATCAGTGCTTGCTCCTAACCTATCCTCTCTCCCCTATTGCCCCGTCCCCTGGCAGAACCCATGGCGCCCAGCGGAGTTGTCCGACGGGGCAACAATTCCCAAAACACTCTGAGAGTGTATGCGTGGGAACGATGGACCAGAAAGGCTGTCACCTAGTGTATAATTGATGGCTGTCTCCCACTAATCCATCCAATTTTTCATTTCCATCCAGGAATGAGAATGCCCTCCGACCCGACCAGAATCTCAGTCCAAAGACCGCTCCTATACTCTAACTTATGAAGTTAATTTGAAAATAATACAAGACTAAAGACAGAAAAAGTACTTTATTGGATCCAACTCAGAATTACATGGAATTTTACTTAATCTAGGTCAAGGCTGAGTTGGGCCAGAGCTTCTCCTGCTGGCACTGGGCACAAGGCTGGAAGCCTTCATAGACACATTCTATGGACCAATCGTATACTCACCCACACTCACTTCACACAAAACCAATTTAAAGTCACCTCCTAGGCTGACAAGCACATCTTTGAAGAAATGGGATTAAAACCAGAGTGCCTGGAAGAAAACCCATGCAGATACAGGGGGAATGTGCAGACTCCACACAGGCAATGACTGGACATGGGATTCAAACCCAGCATACGGACTCTGAGGCAACGATGCTAACCACTAAACTTCCATGCATCCCAAAAATATGAAATAATAGAAGCAATACAACTATTTAGGTTAAACATAACCTAACCCATATGTTATCGACACCAACCACCCAACAACTTCCTGATCTCAGAAAAAGGACAGAGACTACTGGATAATAAGATCACTCTAAAAAAGGGGGGTAAAGGGAAAACAGTCCATCCACAATTCCAGGACAATACCCAGTGACTGTTGGAGGTTGCAGTTGCAGCAGATGATGGACACCTAATGTTCTGTTCTCCAAAAGGAAGAGCTTGGAAAAGCTGCAGGAGACGACCAGGATTTGACCAACTGAGCTGAGGTAGTCTAATTTTCATTTGTTTGTTAAATGGACTGTTCATCGGAATCTCAAGTTGGATTAAACTGTAGAGTTGCTAGTTGTCCCCAAAACAAGTCCAAGAGCGTGCAAGAAGAGAAAAGAGCCTTAACTGCCTGAGTAATGAAACAAAACAAAACCTTGAAGTAAGAGCAAGAGAAATCTTAGTAAAAGGTGGTTTGAGGTAATAGAGGAATATTTACAGAAAAAAAAAAAAGACAGTGGCACACATACAATAGATCCAGATAGAAAGTGAATAATTAATTACGTAATGTTAAAAGAAGAATCTATGACTTTGATGATTTGTTATGCACATTAATATGACTGTGCAGTTTTTTGTTTCTGCTTGATGAAGCTATTCTTAAATTGTTCTTACACGTTTGAAGCATTGTGAAGAGGAAGAAGAAACCCTGAATACCACATTTTATCTACACAAGATTTCCACAAGATTTACCAAAGAAACCAAAACTTCACACTCCAGATGAGGCCTCACCCAATGTGTTATGGAGCTTCAGCATAGCCCCCTTGGACATGTACTCTACACATCATGGTGCTATATAATCAGACATTGTGTTAGCCTTCTTAACAGTGTGATATTTGCCCGGAGACCACATCTTTATACAAATCTTCTTTATTTTCTTCTCCACAACACAACTCACAGTCCCGCACAATAACCAGTGCCTCTAGCCCCAGTCACCCTTCTCCTGGGCCTTCTCTCGCCTCGTCCCTGAGCCACCTGTCCTCTCTCTCCAGAAGCTTCGTCCTGCTCCTGCTCCCGACTCCAGCTTGGTGATTGGAGGGAGGCGGCCCCTCTTATCCTCACCCGGATGAGCTTTAGGTGCTCTACCTGACGTCACGTCCTGGTGTGGTGGAAGCGTCAGCACAGCACCCGGAAGCATTCCGGGTGACCCTGGAAGGATCGTCCTCCATGGGTGTGGCGGAAGTAAATAAGTCCCGGGCTCCATGAGGCTCCCTGGCGGTGGATACGGGCCTCCACAGACTTGAGCCTCCCTGCTCCCCTTCTGTGGCCCTCTTCTGCTCCAGGGTGGTTGCCCCCTCGTGGCCTGGAGGACAAATATGCCACCTCTCGGTCCCTCCATGCAGCCCGGCTGGGTCTGAATCCCAGCCATGTATGACAATAGCTTCTGAACACTGTCTGGCAGTTGATAGCGTAGAGTCCACTATGACTCTTAATCCTTCTCATAATGATTACCATTACCATACCTCATTTTGTATTCAAACCTAACTTTTCTACTTCCTCCTTGCAATACTTTACATTTACTGACATTAAATTTCATCTGCCACAAATCTGCCCTATCCTGTATGCAGTCCAATTCTCTCTGTAAATATTCAATGAATTCTAGATTATCTGCCAAACCACCTAGGTTGGCACCATCTGCAGAATTTACCAGTATTTTACTTACATTCCTTTCCAAATCATTTATATATATTAAGAATAGCAGCACCCCTAGTACTGACCCCTATGGGTCACCACTTTTAATGTCAGCCAGTTCTGATAAGGCTCCTCGCACCATCACCCTCTGTTTCCTGTGTCTGGGCCAATTTTGCACACATCTAAACACATCACCCTGAACTGCCACTTCTTTTAGTTTGTATCTATCAAGGTGTTCATAACATTGGGTTACATTAGAATGTTAGAACATTCTAGAAGAAAATAGGCTATTCATCCCAACAAAGCTTGCCAGTCAGTTCCACTAAATTCCTACAAAATAATATCAATTCTAGTTTTAAAGGTCCCTAAAGTCCTACTGTCTACCACACACTACTTTGTCACTTATTCCATGTGTCTGTGGTTCTCTTTGTGGAGAAAACGTTCTGAATGTTTGTGCAAAATTTACCCTTAACGAATTTCCAGCTGTGTTCTTGATGAACTCATTTTATGTAAAAAAGTCTTGATCCACTGGACTAATTCCTTCATAAATGTGAACACTTCAATTAGGTCTCCTCTTAATCTTCATTTGTTACTTACAAGATCAGGATTACCTTGAAACAAAGGTGTATTTAAAGTGCCTATAAAAAGCATTCACTCACATATTACTTTTACACAATATTGAATCACAGCAGATTTATTCTTACTTTTTGGAACTAATCAACAGGAAAAGACTCTTTAATATCAAAGTGAGAACAAATCTCTACAAAGTGGTATAAATTAATTACAAATATAAACACAAGATGATTGAATGATGGAGACAAAGACAGGGAACAAACTTTATCTTTTAAGGACTAGCTGCCTTAGGTTTATGCCGTATACCACTCAGAACAAACTGGTATTATCCATTGTACTCTGTGGTCACTTAATGGTCAAATGACCAGAATAAAGCAGTTCAAAATTCCTGCCACACTGTGAACAGTCTTAAAAAAACAATGCACAAACCTCATAGTGTTACATGTCACCTTTAAACCTGTTACATGTGAGTACTCAGCCTTCTGGGCCTTCTCAATGTCTACATATACACTAAATGAATACAGGCAAGAAATAAAAAGAAGAGGCATGCAGGTCTTCACTCACGTGTTGTGTCTCCGTGGAAGGCTCAACTCCTTCTGCGAAGTGAAAAAAAAACAAAAAAAAAAAACATCACATTTAATAAAAAAAGGGCAATAGAAAATGCCATTCAGAATCGGGTAAACCAAGATTTAACACAGAATCAAACACATCTTTCCATCCACTGTTTATTGTCTTCTGTTCTCAAATCTCTACACTTAGATCTAGTTAAAGTTTAGGGCGAACCTGAAAATTATCTTTATTAAGTTAAAAATGGCAAGGCAAGCCCCTCGGTTTACCTTACAAAGCTCTTTTATGCATATACTTTAGAGAAGTGGTTCTCAAGTGTAGTCCATGGGGACCCACTATGGGTGCAGGTTTTTATCCCAACCAACATTATTTTTAATTGGACTCCTAACTTAACCCTCTTGGTGTTAAACTTAAGAATCTCTCAGACTTTGAATTCTATGTAAATATGGTTAAAACCTGGTGTCTCACTTGTTTGCATGTACAATATTAAGACTGAGCAACACTTGGGACAGTTTTTCTCTGGACAAAATAACATCATGCTGCAAAATTAAAAAAAAAACCAAAAAATCATAAAGATTTCTATGTGTTTTGCCACTCTCTGATAACTAATTAATATTTATTAGTGGGGAGTGGAGAGCAATTTTGGATGATCTGCTGTGGCAACCCCTAACAGAAGCAGCTGGAAGAAGAAGAAGAAGAAGAAGAAGAGGGAAGTGGCCTTCAACCAAAACACACAAAAGCATGTAAATGAAAAAAGGTAAAGCCAGTTTTAGAACAAACTGAAACCAAACCATTAGCTGAATCAAGCAATAGTGGTGACAGTTTGAATTGGTTATTAGATGTTGACTGATGCATATGGCACTGTACGACCAAACCATCATGATATGACTAGTGAATTGGGTAGCAAAAAGGCAAAATGATTGTGATTGAGTGGAGGAACAGTAAAGACATTAGCAACCTAATCATTCACAATGCAGCAACTGTCAATGTTCATGTTAGAGGAAATGTAGAAGTCACTAAGACTTGTGACGGGGGCTCATCAATCATGCAATCAGACACTGACAAAGAAAAGAAACTCACTTCTACGATCATGATTGCAGCATCATTTCAAAACATATCACGTGAAGGATGTGTACTAAACCTGCATCAGTACTGTAGCGTACACTAGACATACCTTTCCTACTGTATTCGTGTTGATGTTTTGATATTTAAATGTTTCTATCAGATAAAATAACATTTCTTTTTTTAGGAGAAACTATAAGGCCAAGGAGGTTACCTATACAAGCTGTTATTCCCCAGTCTCTGTGCTAACAAAAAAGACAAAACTTAATTTCTAAAGTTTTATTAGTAAACGTTTCTGCATGTTACATGGAAAAACTTTTATAAAGTTATCTTTATTTTTAAAGTGTGCAAACCAGTAGGTCTGATACTCAAACAGCTGCAGCCCTTTTTCACCACTTGGCATTGTGTTTGTCTTGCTGTATACTTCATCCATTGTTAATTGCCATTATTAGGGGCAATAAAGGGAGAAAAATTAATAGGAAAATGACAAAAGAGAGAAGTGCTATAGCAAAAAATTCAGATACATTATCTCTAAATTTATTATAAATGTACATCTCATAATACTGGCCTTTTTTTAAAATGCAGAATAAGAGAATAAATAAATAAAAGACTAGCTACAGTAATTAAACAATAAAAACAATTCAAGATAAAACAGATTACAAAACATGGATAAAAACCTGCAGCCAAAGTGGTCCTCTAGGACTGAACTTGGGACCACTGCTGTAGAAAGCTTGTGCTGTGATCTCAAGATGCAGGCCTTCACAGGATTCTCAGGAGTAACAAAGCTCGATGGACGGAGGTAGAGCCTTTAGAGAGTGGCTCTGGAATGATTGCCTACTGATATCAGAGTCTCATCATTGAAATTCAGACTGAAGTCTCATTAGTTTTTAATAAAGTTCTCTTAATAGAGCTGCCACTGAAGCTGTTCATATCACTTTTTATTAATTGTGTCAGATTTTTTTTTTTTGTTTTTTTACGAGTCTTTCCCGTTTTCTTTTCTGTGTTCTGTGGTAGCATTTTGCATCACAGCTGTTCTGATCAGATTATCCTTCCTGATCTTGAAATGAGATCTTAGAATGGACGTTTCATTTTCAACAAAAAAGTCAGTGTTTGCCTATTTACATGCTGGCACTATGCCCAGAGAAATCACTGGATGGTCGGTCCTCCTACTGATTTTTACCAGATTTTTTTTTATATATCTAATGACCATGGATGCCACTTAATGTTCCCTGAAATTTGTTTTCCATGTGTATTTTGTATTTTTCCTCCCTTTCTTTTCAGTTAGATTTAGATACATCTATGGTGGATTCAGAAAGTGTTCAGACCCCTTCATCTTCTGGAATCTTAATTGTGTTGCAGGTTCAATTTTAAATGGATATATTTGACATTTTTGCCCGTCACTCCACACTCAATAACCCATAATGACAAAGTAAAAACATGCTTTCAGAAATGTTTGCAAATGTATTAAAAACTGAAATTTCTCATTCATATCAGTATTGAGATCCTTTGCTGTGGCTCTCCAAATTCTTCTCAGATGCATCCTTTTTGCTATAATTATCTTTGATGTGTTTAGAAGATTGGAGTCCACATGTGGCAAACAAAATTGACTGGACACCATTTAGAAAGGCACACATGTACCTGTGTATACTAGGTTCATGATTCACACTGCATGTCAGGACAAAACCAAACCGTGAGGTTCAAGGTGTGGCACAGATTTGGGCAAGGGGATAAAACCATTTCTAAAGCTTTGAGTGTTTAACATGAGCACCAGTGGCCTCAGTAACTGCATAATGGAAAAAGTTTGGAACAAGCAGGATACTTCCCACAGTTGGCCATCCCACCAAACCCAGGCATTAAGGGTCTTGGTCAGGGAGGTGACTAAGAACCCAATGGTCACTCTAACAGAACTTTAGAAGTCTTCTGCTGAGATTGGAGGACTTGTCCGAAGCAGCACTCCATCAATCAAACATTATAATAGAGTGGTTTCTCCTTTTTGGAGCTTAAGAAATGTCATCTAAAGCACTCCGAGAGCATGAGGATAAAAATTATCTGTTGTGATGAGGAAAAATCTTAATCACTTTGTGCAGAAGTCCAAGCAATGAGTGTGGTGAAGACCAGGCATTGCTCATCACCTGCCTAATACTATATCAGTATTATCATGCAGTGGCAGTATCAAGCTATGAGGGCACTACCCAGCAGCAGGGACAGAGAGACTGGTCAAAACTAAGGGAAGGACGAATGTGTTCAATTACAGAGAGGTCCTTGAAGAAAACCTACTCCAGAGTGCATGCAACCTCAGACTGGGGTGACAGAGCACCTTTCAGCATGACAATAACCCAAAGTATGCAAGTGGTTTCAGGATAAGTCTCTGACTGTCCCAGAGAGGCCCAGCCATAGCCCAAACTTAAACTCATACAACATCTGTAGAGAGACCTGAAGATGGCAGTTTACAGATGCTTCCCATCCGATCTAATGCAGTTTGAGAGGATCTGCAAGGAAGAATGGAATAAACTGTCTAAATCCAGATGTGGAAAGGTTGTGGGAAGAAGACTCGTAATTACTTTAATTAGGTCCAAAGAGGCTTTAGCACTGAAGTACTGATTTAAGGGTCTGAGTACTTACATGAATGAGAGATTTTAGTTTCTTATTTTTTACATGTGTGCCTTTCTATATGATGTCCAGTCAATTTTGTTTACCACATGTGGACTCCAATCTTCTAAACACATCAAAGATAATTATAGCAAACAGGATGCACCTGAGCAGAATTTGGAGAGCCACAGCAAAGGATCTCAATACTGATATGAATGAGAAATTTCAGTTTTTAATACATTTTCAAACCTTTTTGGAAACATGATTTCACTTTGTCATTATGGGATATTTAGTGCAGATTGATGGGCATAAGTAGCAAATGTATCCATCCAAAATGAAATGAAATGTACAGCACAATTAAGTGTGCAGAAAGTAAAGGAGTCCGGATTCTTCCTGAATACACTGTGGTTAGAGGGAGCACTTGGGAATTATGACCAAGATATTGGACTGGGCACTCTGTCAGGATACTGAATGAAACGACAGCAACTCTTTTTTGGAAGTGTCAGTACCTCAATTTGAAAATCCCCCTTCTGCAGAACTGTCCCCCTGTTGTTGGAACAGCCACCCTCACTGCTAAACACTTTGGAGGCGCTCAACTTCTCTAAACTTAGCACTTGTGTGACTTGTGTTTATTTTTTATGTATGTACAACCAAGAATAAATGTTGATCTGTTTAAAACAAGAACATCTTTAGTGTAAAGGTGACTGTTTACAGAATTTGTACAGAACTGATGGAGAGAATGGCAGTAAGCATATCTGATTGGCTAATCGGCAAATTACCACTTAGGGTTGAGTCTGCTTTCAGACGCTTCTGCAAGGGGATGTTGATTTTGGTTTATGACATGGAATTTCTAATGATGCAAACTGTTACTTTATTTAGCTTGTCTATCACATGGTGGTTAAGGGCACAATGGAAATAAAAAGCAACAGAAACTACAGCCATGAGCCATCACTCAGCCTAAGGCATAACGTTGTGTCACCACAGCCATTACACCCTGTACTTCATTAATTATTGATGTCAATGAAGGTGCGGCTGCACTTGCATGAACGAACATGGACTTAAAGTCATTTGCACTTGTGTGTCTTTGATGAATATTTCATAAGGAGCGTGTGTCATATCAGCTACCACATCACAAATATCTCAGAATTCCATGATGATAAAGTGTGTCAATTAAAAAGCGGCTGTTCTTTACAGTGGACAGTAATGGGTTGGGAGTTAGCACCTCAAGGTTTGGACAGAGTTCCATTCCAGCCATTGAATGTATGGAATTTGGTCTACGTCCAGATGAAACATTCACACTGACAGTAAGGGCCTGTCACAACTTATCAGCTTAATGACTCGACCCCCCAGGGTGATGGCTGATTGCTTGGCTGAAAGTGGAAAGTTCAGAATTTCAAAACATAGCTGGAAATCAGCTGACTCAGCGGGCTGGTGCTGCACCTGGCAGGAGGGCAGGAGACATCACTGAAGGAAGAATGCAATTTGGGGTGCTTGGGGCTTCAGTTAAAGAGCAAGCATGAGATGAATGCCTTGGCTTGTAAAGTTTGGCAGGCACAGTGACCAAGTGAGCCACCAAGTTGTAAATCTTTATTCTCTAGGCTGCTTTAAAGAAAATGTGAGGAATACGTTCAGGTTATTGATTAACTGACTGACCATGTCCTTTTCAAATGCTAAAGATATCTAAGTATAAGAATTAATTTCTTTTAAGATCTAATGTAAGAAATCAAAGTCTGGAGTAAGAGAATGAATATATGCATTTAAATAACAATTCTGAATAGTCAATACCTTTTTGGGTTGGGACATGGTGTAGCAGTTGGTGGCACTGCCCCCTGACAGATCCATTGTTGTAAGTCACTGCACTGGGGAATTGGTAAGTGCCCCCTGTTTGTGTCTCCAACACCTCTTCCACCAGCAACCCAAGATTTTTCTAGGTGGTCTCGCTTCCAAGTACTGGCCAGACCCAAACATGCTTAGCTTCAAGTGGATGACCTGTTCTGATGTGCAGGTGGTATGTCCGCGAGGTTAGGTGTAGCAGCTATGGTTGTATGACTGCTAGGTTAACTGCCAATTCCAAATTGGCAACTGTGGGTGTATGTATGAGTGGACTTTGTAATGGATGGGCACCCTCTCAGGGTTGTTTCCTGTCATTGTGCCCACTGCTACTGGGATGTACTCCGTTTCCTGTGACAAGTCATGTCATGGGGTCTTTGAAAGGTATAATTTATTTATTAATTCAAGCAGAGGAGAATGAAGAGTCACAGCAGGAACAGACAACGTGCGGGACAGAATCCAGGAGCATTGTGGCCTTGGTATTGAGAGGGCAGAGCTAGCTGAGGGAGAGGTGATACAATAATCTTGCTCTGAAAACTGATCTGCTTGTACCAATGGAGGTGTCAGACCAGGATGCTGAGTTCTGTGCAGTGTCCTGGCATTGGCAACGGACTACATCGTGGGTGAGTTTTGTTTGGATTCAGTGGAATTTAATAGTATTTATTTACTGCACTCCAGAAGACACTGTTGTATTACACATTTTTTTAAAATGTAATTGTTTATTTATTTTTACTGTGACTCTTTAATTCTCTGTAATAAACAGTATACACTTTTTGGACTGAACATCTTGTCTGCCTCCTCACTCGTTAGTTTTCCAGTTCATTTATAAAATACAAGATGTCTCAACAAAGGTTAGGTGCTCATGGTTGAAGATGCTGGGCCATCACACTACCCAGTAAAGCCCTAAATTGAATAATCAGTTTGAGAATATTATATGATACACTGCTGAGATGTTGTGTCAAGCAGAGACTTCTAGTGATTTTAAATAACATTTGACTGTAATTCTCCTTTTATTTTTCATTTTTTTGCTGGAGAGTCTCTTAATTTAATGGTACATTCCACATCACTGCCATATGTTCACACACACAACCAACTCCTTTCCAAGACACTAACAACAGTTCCACTAGGCCTTCAAGTATACTTGGTTATAATACTGTCACATACCAAGTAGCTCAAAGTGAAAATTGGTAAAAAAAAGAAAACACCCAAAACAACATACATTTAGAGCTGACCCAAGTCATAAGCAAACTACATGGCTGACCTGTTGCCACCATGAAAAATGGGAAAGATAGGAAAGGGAAAGCTGACAAATGAGGACTAGGCTCTGGAGTTGGTGAACATGCTGGCGGATTTAGGTATCCTAAGCAATCCCCCAGCTCTTCAATCTCACACATCCCTCTAAGGGAAAACACTGTTTGATCAGTCTAAGGGGGACAAATTCGCTCTTCGATCGCATTTAACACTCCAAGGGGTTCAACCCTCTTGCACTGCTCTTCTATCGTGCTCAGTTCCCCAGATTCCTTTGCTAGAAAATGTTCCTGACTTTGCAAATCCTTCTAATATAACTGTTGAACAAGGATTCCACAAGCTTTATAGCTTAGGACCTCACCAAGTATAAAAACAATGTATAGTCAATAATATAAAAAAGGGCTTTATATTCATCTGTGTTCTCTGTACATGTGACAATAATGCCCCATAAACTATATCTTATAAAATTTACATTAAGAGGAACATTATACAGATGCTATGCACTGGCAGACACAAGCCCTTGGGGAACACCTTTAGGGCTCTAATAAGGTAAGCAGTTCCACGCCACACCAAGAGGGTGCGTAGTTGCTAATGTCTTCTCCCCTTTTCTCCGCAGTTCTGAAGAATGCTAAACAGCTGACTGAGGTCACTTCTCCCATTTCCTCAGAAGTCCTGTATTTTCTGGGTCCTACAATATATAAACTCATCAACCACTGGATGAGGTTGTTCATTGATGGACCAGCGAGGACAGGAGATGGAGCTCCTCCTTTACAATAGACACAAGCCTGAGCACTTGTATAACCCGGCTGTGGCTATTAACCTTTTTATAATTTCTTTTGCTTTTTTTCACCCACAAATTAATAGGGTTCACCATGGAGATGCCCCAACTCTTCCTGTATCTTGTTCTATATATAGAGTTACAGCACTAAGGAAGGGACAGAACCTACCCCATGAAATTTTTTAAGCAACTGGTGACAATCCATTATGTGAATAACCAAGAACTGGAAAATTGGTGTGAGCTACAGCTAATGAAGCTTTTCTTCTAACAAAAAAAAAAGCTTCCTCTGATAACTATGGAAATGGTACCCCAAAAATGTTCCTGCAAAAATGTTCCAAAACAGCTCAAACACTATGTATAAACATATTCACACCCCTAAGAGGACACAGCTGTTGTGACTAGGCCATTAAGAAATAGCTAAATGTGGGAAGCTGCTATAGAGTATAATATACTGTATGTCCCATGACATTTCTGTACCATAGTTTGACAAATACAATGTTCAATTTTATCAAAACAGAACATTAGTCAACAATCACTTCAGCCGGAGAAAACATGGGGCCATGGCAAATGACTGCAAACACTTTCACATCTCTTGGCTGTGCAATGTTTTCTATTAATAGTATTAGCTGTAAGAATTCAGGAATGCATTTGTGGGAAACTATGAAGGTTGAAGCTCCTTCCCTCCCCTTTGTGTGTCATTATCCTGATGGGCTGCCTACAAAAAATGTTGAAATAATCACTTTAAAAAAAAAAAACAAAAAAACAAAGCGTTTTGGCCATAAGCTCTGCTTTTTTGCTTGTGACCTGATCTGCTATAATGCAGTATAGGAAGCACTGGCCGCCAGTTAATTGTAGATCAACTGTTTCAACTTTAAAATCATGGTAAACTATATCCATCAGTTATCTCTGAATCCAATTCAAGGTTGCAGGGGCCAGAGTCCATCCAAAGACTACCTCTGGATGAAGTCCTTACTACGCATGGACACACACCCACACCTACTCGCACCAGGTCACTTTAGAGAGAGCCTCAGAGTAGAGTTGCTGTGCTTCCACATTGAGAGAAGACCGGTGGGGTGGTTCAGGCATGTTATAAAGCTGCCTCCTGGATGGCTCCTCCAAGAGTTGCTCAGGGCATGTCCTACTGGTCTGAGACTCTGTGGTACATTCAGTACATGCTGGAAAGATTATATCTCTCAGCAGTTTGGGAAGGCTTTGGAATTCCCCAGGAAGAGTTGGAATCTGTGGCTGGGGAGAAGGAAGTCTGGGTTAACCTGCTTGGACTGCTGCCACTGCAACCCTCTCCAGAAAATGAGATGAGAGGCAAACTGGACAAAAACTAGAGTGAGACACAGTTACAATTTGCAAAATGTAGACAGACTGTGTCCAGACTGGGGTTTGATTTTAGTCTGCTGGAGCTATGAAGGAGCAATGCTAACCATTAAGCTACCCATGTTGAACTCATCCCTGGGTATACTGTGATGTAAACTAAATAAATAGAACAGTGCTCAATTATCTTTATAATATAAATATAGACTACATTTGGGGATGTGTGTTGGATTGTACTTGGATTACCATAGACTGGAGTCCCATCAAGCATTGGTTTCTGCCCTTTGACCAGCGTTGGTGAGATATTCTTCGACTGCCTGTGGCCCCATAGCTGGATTAAACAGGTTCAGTAAATGAATTCTGACTGGATGGATAATACCTATCTGCCCTAAACATAAGCTATTGAAACTGTGTTTCAAAGATTAGCAGCACTCGCACTCAGCAAAGGCTTCTTTTAGAGCAATTTCAGCTTTTCTTTTTTAAAGCTTGAAAGCCTACCATCTTCTTCTATAATACGCTACCGTGGCTGTTCGTTTGTCTGTCCAGGATTTTAAATCACCTGTAGCTCGCAAACCGTTTCACCTATTGACTTGAAATTTGGTACACATATACTACGTGACGTCTACTATCCGCTTTCGGGGTGATGAATTTATTACTCTTTTTATTTTTATTTTATTTTATTGTAGAATCAACTCTCAGCAGTGCGCAGCAGGGCAGCAGTGCGGCGCATGCATACGGGCGCCGATCTCATTCCTTACCACTTTCGCTAATCATTCTTGAGGCAGATTGAAGACTTAAGTGCCAGATTAAGTGAAAAATTTAAGAAAACGTACTAAGTAATTGCAACACAAAAACTAACTTAATCAGTTTTAACGCGAAAAGATGCCGACGAAACAAGAGAAGCAGCGGGCCGCTAGGGTGGAGTAAAGAATTGCTGCTCAGGAAGCAGCAAGCAGATCAACCTCTGAGCAAACGAATGCTAAATGTACAGAGAAAGAGGATGAATATCATGAATCCTCAAGTCAAGTGTATTCACTGCACGTTATCGTGCAGTGCGCCGTTACTGGTTTTAAATATTAGCTAGAGCACCATGCATTACATCCTGGTCCCTGAAATGCAAGATGCATGTTACTGTACATGCCACAAAATTCACTTTCAAACTGTCCAAATGACACAACAATTTGAGATTGGGCATCTATTGTCAAAACCTAATGGGCCAATGCCGACCATCCCTTTACATACAGTACATGTGTTTCATCCTGTGTCTGTTATGCCAGACTAAAGCTTTTCATATGACCATGTAGGCAGGGTGGTCTATTGTTTAGATGTTAGATTCTAAAGTGTAAGCTGAATTCCCACTGCAGAATCACTTAGCCTGCTAGTGTGCCAGTTGTAAAAATTTAGAAGGAATTTTATTGCACGACTGTGACTAGTTAGCCACTTTAGGAAAAACTGACAGTAGTCAATATAGGTGTGATTACTTTACAAGGAATGGAAAAAGCATTGAATAAGGAAGCTGGCTGAATCTGTATCAAGAACACACCAGAAAATTCATCTCTACCGTGCTGGATCTGTGTAACATATAAAACATGGTCATAGTGTGAGCAGCTACTCATTAAGACACCTCTTTCACTCTGTTCTTATGCTGTGAGATTATAGTTAATATGACAAAGGTCATCCAGGTTGAGCTTTGACTGAATCTCTTAACCTGGTTTAAGTAATATGATTAGGTTTACACAGTGAGCTGTTTGGATTGAGCCTTATAATCGTGATAAAGTAATATTTTCAAACTCACTTCATAGACGTGGGGGGTTCAAGCCTCTCCCAGCAGGACTTGTTACCTGGAATTTCATTTTTTTTTCTTTATTAATGTGTAGTTATTATATGGGGAAGTATAAAAATATGAAATATCATAAATAGATACTGCTGTCATGATGGTAAAGTGGTTTACATTTTCAGCCTCACACCTCCAGAAATCTGGATTAAAAAAGTGAAATACAGCAGGATTATTTATCCATCCATCCATCCATTTTCCAACCCGCTGAACCCGAACACAGGGTCACGGGGGTCTGCTGTAGCCAATCCCAGCCAACACAGGGCACAAGGCAGGGAACCAATCCCGGGCAGGGTGCCAACCCACCGCAGGGATTATTTATCCCTGTGTGTTTCTTCAGCTAATCCGGCTTTCCACTACATTACAATCACTTGCTAATTTGTTAAACTGGTGATGCCAAATTCATCCAAGTGTGAGTGTGAAATTGTTTTGTGATGGTGTAGAACCCCACATTGTTAAGATAGGCTCAGCCACTTCAACCTTGCACTGGATATACAGTAGATGGTTTTAAAATGTATGAAAGTGAAATATGGATGGACTAGCTGTGCTACCCATCCTAAATGGCTTAAAATCTAAGTTATCAACAGACCTCAACATTAACACTTGTAGTGCCCCATACCATGCATAAAAGCTAGGCTAATGTTTGTGATGCGCCATCTGTTGGAATGACAGAGACATAGCAACTGTAAAGAAACACAGACAGACACACAGACTCATGTCCATTTGTTAATGTGGATGATATAACAGACGTGAGCCATTTGATGGATTAGCCGCTCATCTGTCTTGTGCCCAATGCAGCCAAGAAGCTTGGGTTTCCTGCAACCCTATAAACTGAGTTAAGTGGTATAGGAAAATGGATGGAAAGATGGATAATGAAATCGCAGAGATTTTCTACATCATGTCACATTTCAAGACAATCAAACAGATCTTCTCAGATGTTGTTAAGTAAATGGAAGGATCAATGAAAAAAGGGAATTTGGTCATTTGAAAAATATGCACCACTAGGCTAGCAAAACTGAAAAGCAAAGCACCAGAGAGAGATATACAACTAGAAAATTTACTTGTAATTTTATTTACTAGGGGGCTTTGCCCACTGCTTGCTTTGCTCAAAAAACCCCCCAGCCAGCGCTACGCACCAGCCACTTTGCATCTCTGCCGTTCGCGTACAGTATCTGGATTTCACTTTCACCAAACAACAAATATTTTAATTGTCGTGGATATGCCTCTTCATTGGAAAGAAACACTACTTTTCCCTCATGGCAACACGAATTGGAAGATCTACAAGTCTCCAACTTAAAGTTTAAATCAAACAATATATTTGATCTCTTTTTGCTGTTCTGTTATTTCACGGAGTAATAATTTCCGTTTGTTTACGCTAATGCGATCTTTACTATCATTTTTTTGAGACTTTCGAATTTTAGTACTTTCATTATTTCCAACCTGCTCTGCATGTGTATCGCACCAATGTTTTGGAACCTCTTTACAACGTTCTACTTTGTTATCTACTTGTTGTCTTTTATTTCCGGCCCCAGGCGTGGTTAAATCTCTTGGCATAAAGTCTCATCTCAAGGGACTTGAAAGTATCTCTCTGAAAAAGTCTTGTCTCGTCCCTGGATTTTTTTTTATATAATAGAGAGATATACAGTGTAACTAGTCTGATGGCTTCACAATTTTTCACAATTAGTTAAGTTGCAATTTTGTACTAAAATCATTTAAAATTATTATCCCCCTCATGAAACAACACTTAATATCCCAGAGTGACAAAGCGTAAAGAGGATTTTAGAAATGTTTGCAATTCATTTAAATAGAAAACTAAAATATCACATTAACACAACTATTTACACTCTTTGATATGGCATCTGAAATTCTCTTGATCATCGTTGAGATGTTTCTACACCTTGTTTGAAGTCTATATGTGGTTAATTAAATCGATTGGACAAGTTTAGGAAAGGCACACACCCATCTGTAGAAGGTCCCACAGTTGAGAATGTCCATCAGAGCAAAAGCCAAACCCTATGTTTGAAGGAATTGCTGGCAGAACTTACAGACACTGCGGTGGGCTGGCGCCCTGCCTGGGGTTTGTTTTCTGTCTTGTGCCTTGTGTTGACTGGGATTGGCTCCAGCAGACTTCCGTGACCCTGTAGTTAGGATATAGTGGGATGGATAATGGATGGATGGAACTTACAGACAGAATTGTGTTGAGGTGCAGATCTGCTGAAGACTACAAAAATTCAAGCAGCACTGAAAATGTCCAAGAGTACAGTTCCCTTTATAATCCTTAAATTGGAACAATCATGATACTTCTACCAGCTGGCGACTGAGCCAAACTGTACAGTTGGGGGAGAAGGGCCTTGAAAAGACAGTTAACCAAGAACCCAATGGTTACTATGGCTGAAGTCCAGAGAACCTGTGTGGAGATGGGAGAAACTTCCAGAAGGACAGCCACCACTACAACACTCCACCAATCTGGGCTTTATGACACAGTGGCCAAACAAAAGTCTTTCCTCAGTAAAAGACACATGTAAGCCAGCTTTGAGCTTGCTAAAAAAAAGGCACTTAAAGGACTCTCAGACTGTGAGAATCAAGATGATCTGGTCGGATTAAAATAAAATTGAATTGTTTGGCCATATTTCGAAGTGTCATGTCTGTAGGAAACCAAACACTACTCATCTCCTGCACAGTATCATTCCAATGGTGAAGCAGGTGGTGGCAGCATCATTCTGTGGGGTTGTTTTTCAGCAGCAGGGATTGAGGGACTAGACATGGTTGAAGGAAAGCTGAATGGACCAAAGTACAGTGAGAGCCCTAATGAAGAGTGCTCTGTAGCAGGTTTGGACCTCAGACTTGGCTGAAGGTTTACCTTCCAACAGAACAAAGACCCTAAGCACAATGTAAAGACAGCACAGGTGCTCCTTAGGGTCAACTCTGTGAATGTCCTTGAGTGACCTGGAGAGCTTGGACCCAATCAAACATCTCTGGAGAGATCTGACAATAGCCGTCCATTGATGGTCTCCATCTAATCTAACAGAGCTTGAGAGGTTCTGTACAGAAAAATGGCAGATAATTCCCATATCCAGGTGTGTGAAGCTCGTTTCATCAAACCCATGAAGAATCTAGGCTGTAATTGCTGGAAAAAGTGCTTCAACAATGTGCTGAGTAAAGGGTCAGAACACTTGTCAATGGAATATTTACATGTTTTAGTAATTTGGAAAAAATGTCTAAAATCCTGTTTTCGCATTCTCATGCTGAGGTATTGAATGTTGCCTGACGTGGAAAAAACATGAAGATAAACAATTTTAGTATAAGGGTGCAATATAAGAAAATGTGTAAAAAGCAAAGGGGTCACAAACATTTCAGAATACACTGTGCTTCGGTCAGACAGTTGGACATTTTCGACAAAATGTATTTAATTTAAATAATTTGTATATCTTTGTGTATTCAAAATGTTTGCTCTCTATGTGATTTTCTGTTTCTTTTTTGTATCTATAAATCTATGTGGAGTATGATATAAGAAAGAATAGAATTGAACTTCTTCACCTGGCCTCAGAAAAATGGACAGAACACAGCAGCTCATGTTTAGTATCACAGCACACAAAGAGTTTGTATATTGGGAATGAATTTCTTCATCTGATAAAAAGGGCTATCTCAGGGGAAGGTACATTCATTTTGGGGGCATGGAACACCCCATACACTGCCCTGTCGTTTGTACCTCTCTTAACTGGGAACACAGAGAAAGAGATGGAGCCAGGTGAAAACCAAATGCAGCCCAGTTTCATTGATGGCACATGATACAAATGTCCCTCCTGTATGAGAAAACAAAAGGCACATGTGCATAATGGAGGCTGCCAGAGCTGGAAACAGAATGATGGAAAATCTTCAAAGTTCTGGAGAAGGAGAACAAGAGAGATGTATGGAAAGATCCACGTCACATTTAAAGCGCATGCTTCCAGCGCTGGTCTGTCTGTAAAGGATATCTTCTATGATGCTGTGCCCTATTTACACACACAAACTAACATTTTCAAATCTACTTGATCTTATTCAGGTTTACAGGATAGGGGGCCATCCTTAAAGCACTGAGCGCAAGGCAGGAATCAACCTTGAGCAAGGTATTAGTGTACCAAAGGCCATTTCTACATAAAGAAGGTTGCTTGATCCATTAAGCAGCCATTTAACCCATTGAGCTTCTGGCTGCTTTTCTATATTTATTTAATGTGTTCTGCTGTGTTCATGAGGTTTTAAAATATCAATTCTAACAGTGAAATATTTTATTGGAAGTGATGAGATTTTTCAGGTAAAAGAGAAATTTTGAGGTAAGGTAGTTATGCTCACTAATTGTGGTACTTGGGAATGGTGATGGGTTTCATGTTAAAAATTAAAGATCTAAATAATTCAACTAACATAAATACATCATCTGTTTATATCTCTCCCTGTTTTCCCACTCTATCCAGCTCCTTCTCCAACTTCTCACCAGTCACATCTGCGTTAACCTGCTTTGTAAGATGAAGCCAACTACTTGTGTACTGGACCCCATTCCCACCACACTTCTTAAATCCTGCCTTCATGCCCTAATCCCGACTGTTACAACAATAATAAACTCATCCCTCGACACTAGGTTTGTGCCAGCCACTTTTAAAAATCGCTTCTGTAACCCCAATGTTAAAAAAGTCTGGTCTTGATGGTGACGATCTTAACAATTTTTGGCCTATTTCCCACTTACCTTGTAAGTGTCATAGCTTCCCAACTCACCAATTACTTAACCTCTAATAATTTGATGGAACCCTTTCAGTCTGGTTTCAGGGCGCGGCACAGCTGTGAAACTGCTCTGCTACGGGTAACCAATGATTTGCTTAAGGCAGCAGACTCTGGACAAACCAGCATATTACCGGTAATTCTATTAGACCTCAGTGCAGCATTTGACACAGTCAGACATGACATCCTACTGTCCAGAATGGAGAACATGCTGGGTATCTCTGGCATTGTCCTCAAGTGGTTCAAGTCCTATCTGACTGATAGGCAAGAGTTCGTTAGTCTTGGCAACAGCAGACCCAGCTCAGCGCCAGTCACACAGGGAGTTTCTCAGGGCTCTGTCCTCGGTCCTCTGCTTTTCTGTATTTATATGCTTCCCCTTGGCCATATTACCCGTAGCTATGGACTGGGTTATCATTTTAATGCAGATGATACTCAACTCTACTACAATGTTAAAAGTGGAACTTCATCAGAGCTTTCTCAGCTCAGAATCTACCTCAGTGAAACTAAAATCTGGATGGAGCAGAACTCTTTAACATTAAATTGCAACAAAACTGAATTCCTGCAAATTGGGACTAAAATGCAACTTAATAAAATGAGCTCCTTCCCAGTCCATCTCGGCAGTGATCTCATCAGACCTGCCTCTACTGTAAAAAATCTTGGTGTCATTTTTGATTCCTCCCTCTCTTATTCTGCCCACATAAATCACATTAAGAAACTTTCTTACTTTCACCTCCATAACATATCCCGTGTTCGCTCCTTCCTCTCCTTCTCTAATGCTGAGAAACTTGTCCATGCTTTTATCACATCCCGCATCGACTATTGTAATAGCCTAATGGCAGGTTCCCCTTCTAATCTTATATTCCAGCTCCAGCTTATTCAAAACCCAGCTGCAAGAATCCTTACTTGAACCAGCAGCAGCGAGCACATCACACCCATCCTGCTCCGTCTTCACTGGCTCCCTGTGTCTTACAGAATCGAATATAAAATCCTACTAATAACCTACAAAGCCTTAAATAACCTCGCGCCAAACTACATCAGTGACCTTCTCCATCACTATGTTCCTGCCCGCCCACTAAGGTCCTCTGATTCTGGCAATCTTGTTGTACCCCACACTAATCTACACTCCATGGGTGACAGGGCCTTCAGCTGTATAGCGCCCAGACTCTGGAATGACCTACCGAAATTAATCAGGTCAGATGACTCCATGAATTCTTTTGAAAAAACAACTCAAAACTCATCTGTTCAGGAGGACTTTTAGCTCTACTTGACTTTATTACCCTTCTCTCAGTTTATTTCTCTGTCAAGATGCTCATGTAACCTGTATGTGTGTGTGCTAGACCATCAATTATATTGTCTGTTTTTTTTTCTCTGAATTCACTGTCATAATCTTCTTTATTTATTTATCTGGTTTGTATGATGCTATATACTGTATACCCTGCCATTCTTTCTTATATTCTGTAAGTGCCTTGAGCATGGGAAAGGTGCTATATAAATAAAATGTATTATTATTATGTTAATTAGCACACGCATGTAAACATTTCACTGCATAAGTGCTGGCGAAAGGTATTCCAGGGTCACCCGGAGAGCTTCCGGTTGCTCAGCCGGCACTTCTGCCACACCAGGAAGTGCAGGCGGAAGCTCATCAAGGGACACCTGGAGCAAATCCGGGGAAGGATAAAAGGGGCCGCCTTCCAACAGTCAGGGAGCTGGTGTCGGGTGGCAGAAGACAAGACTTCGGGAATGGGAGAAGGCGGCCCGAAGAAGACCATTGAGAGGTCGAGAGCAAGAAGGGTGATTGGTGCTGGAGCACTGTGTGTGGTGTGGGACTGTTTATGGACATTTGTAAATAGTTTAATAAACATGTGGTGGACTTAAGAAGGTTTCTGTCTGTCTGTGGTCGGGCAGGCTATCACAATATATATGGACCGGTGCCCTGTCCAGGGTTTGTTCCAGCCTTGTGCCCAACGCTGGATGGGATAGGCTCCAGCTTCCATCTATGACTCTGATCTGGATGAAGCAGGTTCGAAAAAGACATGATATATACAAACAAACACTAGCACGCAACAAGGAGTCTGGGGTTCACATTGTGGGCGCTTCCGGCATGCAGTTTTCTCTGGGTGCTCTGGATTCCTCCCACAGTCTGAAGATATGCAGGTTAGTTGAACTTGCAATGCTAAATTGGCTCTAGTGTGCGAGTGTGTGTGAATGTGTACTAGCCCCTACAATGGACTGCCACCCTGTCTAGGGGTTGGTCCTGCATCAATAACTGGAAAGATGAATATTAAGAACAAGAGAAATTGTGTGATTGTGAATACAACTTTTTGACTGACCTGATGGTTGCACACAACTTTTCCTTAACTCACTCTCCTCCCCATTATTCATTTGCTTTATTCTTTCCACCACATGAGAAATGCTTGCTTCAGCAGTAAAAAAAAAAACTATATTAAAGTCTGTGGAAAATTGTACAAGGTGGCCCAAGGTACACCACTCCAGGGGATTGCATGTGTGCTTATATAAGTGTCCTGGGTACTGTTTTCTATGGTAAGGCACTACATTAAAAAGGTTATTTGTTTGCCAGCTGCAATCCCATTCTGATCGCTGGGAAAATCCCTAGTGAATGTTTTCTGCCATGTCCCAAAATCGCGCTCAACAGGTTAATACGCCGCTCTGTATTTACTCCATATTAACAAATGTGAGTTCATGTGCGAGTGTGCCTTGCAAAAGGCTAGCATCTAGCTGAATAAGTGGTATGGAAACAGAGATAAAAAGCACATAATGCAGCTATTGTGTATTTCTATTAAGTAAAACAAAGTTATGTGATACCAACAGAGAGTGGTGATGTGTTACATGGCACGCAAGTAGAAATTTCACTGTACTCTAACTCTGTACAAGTGACAGTACTACCACTACCACTACTAGTTCAGAATGAATTCGGATTCGCCTCTCAGACACGCGCCCTTTGCAAGTAACTCGTAGAAGGACCCACGCAAGCACGGTACTGTATTCGAAACCGGAACACTGGAGCTGCGAGGCTGTTTCACTAAAAGGCTCCCATTCCCACGTAGCTCTGAACAAATCAAATAAAGACATCTCAAAATATAATTCTCTTAACATAATACTAATATTTGCGCATCAGGAAATTTTACTGGTCCCCTCTGTGATGGACCGGCGCCCAAGGCTGGTTTCCTTCTTTTCTATTTAAATAAGGCGGGTGTCGTGGCGGATAGATGCATTTTGTAAAATTGAAAAACTTTCCACAAGCTGTGATTACATGCATCAGTTCTCACTTAAACTAGAAGGGCGTCTGCATACCTGTAGTCCGCGACGTCTTAAAATACTGGACTCGTCCATCCCGTAGTTTCCCTGATCTCTGTCCGGAAGGTGAGGTTCAGCTGAAGTGCACCCAGGATTGTGCCTGCTCCATCGGCTGATGTGACTCCATCTGCACGAATTCGGCGTCGCTTTGAGTGCTTCAGTCGGCTTCACCTTTCATAGTCTTCACGTGCGGACTGAATGCTGCTGAATGACAGCTGCTCGCTTGCGCGGGCTCACAGAAGGGGGCGGGGCTCGGGTATACGCGCCCTGCGCCAGGGTCTGGCATTCGCATTGGAAACGAACGAGATAAACTTATAAATAAATACAGAAAGTAGATACAATGAACCGAGGACAACGAATAATCTACCGTTCATTACGTTAGCTATAAAATAGAAGAAAGACGCTTTTGCACTGTGGCCTTTCAAGAACTTGAAAAAAGAAAAATTGGAAATCTTTTGTCCACCGTGGACTTACGCTACTGTAGTGTGAAGAGACTCGAGCTTGAGGCAGAGCTGTATGGTAGTGATCGATTCAGGTTCCTGACACTGGCATCAGACATATGTGAGTACGCTTAAAGAGGACATCTGTCCAGGTATGGCTGAGACCTGTCCACTATCATATGAAATAACAGTGACCTGTCCTATACTGAGTGACACAAGTAGTAAAAACATAGAGCCTGTTCACTGTGGCATAATTTAGACATGAGTTGTTTAAATGGAACACCTGTACATTATGGCAGCTTGCAACAGCAGCCTATCTATTAAAGGGTGTTGTGGTTTAGTGTAACAGGGACCTGTCTGCAATGGAGTGAAACAGACATGAATAGAAAAAAGACCACCTGTGCACTGTGCACTGACCTGACCGAAGTGGCAATAAAAAGACTAGAGGAAAAATGTGAAGCAAAGAAACCCCTCCACACTGCCCCCTGTAAGATAATATGTGGCATGGTGTGATCTTTTGGAAATGGCATGAAAATATGTGAACAGAGAAAACGGAACACGTGTCCACTGTAACATGCTGTTTGTACTGTCGTCAGTGAGGGGGGTTGGGAAAGTCATGTGCTGCTAACATGCTGGAGCTCTATAATGAAGTGATGTGCATATGAAATTATTGATCCGGATTTTCAGAAGGCTTTTGATAAGCCATCCCATAATACATAAGTGAAGTGGGAATTCAGGGCACTGGCTGTAAGTGGGTACAGAACTGGCACAAACATAGAAAGTAAAGTGTTATGGGGAGGGGAACTTTTTCAGAATTGAGTGTTGTTAGTGGTGCCCCACAGGTTGCAGATTTCCCGCAAATGTTTAAAAGTTTTTTCTTTTCACACAAAGAACCACAAACACTAATAAATAAACACTACCAAAGTAGAGAGGCAAAGTTTAGGACTTTAGGGAACTTCAGATTTTGACTTGACATTATTTTAGACAATTTAGATGAATTGAAGGAACAAGGTTGTTAAATTTAAGTGCACGCATGGCCTATTTTTCTCACAATTGTTCTAATGTTGGTCTGACCATTGGAGTCTGAAAAAATGTGAGTTAGCAGTGATCAGTCCATAGTGGATTAACACGGGCAATGAAGAGCTGAAACAAACCCTCTGTCATTTATGACATGGTGTAGATGTATGAAAGTGACATATCCAAAGTGCCTCAACTTAGATTTTAAGAGCCAATAGTGTGTATATTTCGGTATATTGTGTATGAGACAAAATGTCAGCATACAGTGTATGCGTTTCAGTATTCAGTGTATACATTGTGCTATATAATGTATATGTTTCACTACACAGTGTAAATGTTTCAGTACACAAGTGTATTCCTTATTAATTTGGTGTGAGGTGTTTTTTGTGGTGGTTGCCCGTCTGTCTGTCTGTCTTAAGGATTGATGTAGGCAGATCATTTCACTTCAATTCAGTTTATTTTTGCATGGTGCTTGTCAGTGAATGCATACGCAGAGCGCTGTGACAAGTTCTCAGGTAAAATCTGAATACAAACCTTAACCAATTATTCATTACATAATGAGCACAGATAAAGACATAGGAAAACAAAGCAGTTTGAAACTGATTAACTTTAATGGAGCCCAGCAGTATCTTAACATGGTAGAGTGGTCGACTTGTCTGACTGGCAATATATATATATACTGGCAAAGGTGAGAAGTGAATGCCACCGTGTAAAATAAAGAATTTCTTTTGAACACTTTTGGTACAGATTGTCTTCTAGAGGACAGTTTTCAACAAGTATTTTCTTGATGTGTCATGCTGGAGACAAAAATGTAAAAACTCCAACAGATGTCCAGTATAAAGAATAATAAACCATATGTTGCAGAGAGCTAAAGATAGAAGGAGGGTCCACTTTGGGCAAGATGGAAAAGACCACACTAGAGAAAAGAAATCACCATCTTACTGATGTTGCCAACATGAGGCAGCCATTGAAGTCTAAACAAGACTGTTGGATTCTGCAGCAGTCTCTCCACCTTTATGGGTACTGGAAGGGAGAATGCTGTCTTGCAGCTTTGCCATTTTCAGAAGGATGGCAGTTTGGGGTATAGTGACAAGCTCAGTACTGCAGCTGCTGAAATCTCATGTGATCCCCGGCTGATGTGTGTTGTCATGTATGGTTTGATAACATGACATGAAGTTGACCATGGCCAGAAGGTTAAAGGGCCACATAACAAAAACTACAAAAGTGGATCTGAAATTGGTTAAGTGGCAGGAGACAAAGAGTACAGATAGGAGGAGAATACTCCATGTGGAGTGAGATCATGAGTGGAGTCCCTCGGGGGTCTGTGCTGAGATCAGTACATTTTCTGAATTACATTAATGATATACTTGGATTCTGGCATAATTAGTAAACTTGCCATTAGTAAATGGCAAACACTGAGGAGTCAGCAAAAGCAATTCAAAAAGATATGGACACATTTCAGAACTGGGAGAACACTAGAAAAATGCAGTTTAACGTAGGAAAGTACAAAGTGTTACATATGGGTAAAGGAATATCAGTTATAAATACAAAATGGGAGACACAGTTATACAGGAAGCAAGCTCTGAAAAGGACTTAGGGGTTTATGTTGACACATGGTTTTCATTGCCTAAGCAATCTGCCGAAGCAATTAAAAAGACAAATAAAATGTTAGGTTGTATTGTTAAAAATGTTGAATTTAATTCATGAGATGTTGTGCTCAGAGTATATATTTCACTAGTGGGAGCGCATCTGGAGTATTTTGTACAGTTCTGATCACAACACTACAAACAAGGCATAGCAGCACTTGAAGTTGTGTAGAAGAAAGCAACCAAGGGCATCCCAGAACTTAAGGACATGTCATACAGTGGCAGACTCAGAGAATTAAACCTATTTAGTCTCGAGCAGAAGAGACTGGGATGGCTCCAAATCCAGGTCTACAAAATTCTGAAATGCGTTGATAAAGTACTGCACATCCTGTGGAATTCTATCAAATTAGCAATGAATCACATACTCGAGACACTAGAGGAAATTAAGGGGAAGTGCATTTAGGACTGAAGCCAGAAAGCAGTTCTTCAGGCAAAGAGTTGTAGGAATCTGCAACAAACTACCTAGAAATAAAGTTAAAGTAGAAACCTTGACAACCTTTAAGAAGAAGCCGAGTGAGCTATGGAGACATCTTAGCTATTTGCTAAACCAAAAAGCTTGATGGACTGAATGGTCTCCTCTCATTTATCAGATTTCTTATGTTCTTATGTATGTTCTGTATTTGCTGTGTATGGATATAAGATCATCACACATTGAAATAGAAAGGAAAGGACATGACAGAGTTATGTTCTGCAGAATGATTTGCGGACAGATAAGCAGGCAGGCTATCCAGGAAGAGGAACAATGCAAAACATCAGTTTAGAAAAGTCCTTGTAGGGCTGGAGTAACTAAGGAGCACTCTATGGGAAACCATATTTGTGGCTTAGTCTGGACAGACCAGTAACAATGTGCATATGCCTCTGTAGATAGAGTAAAAGTGAACAGTGAAAACATGAAGCTTGGCAATAACAGTCTTGTTTTGGGTGGCACAATTGATACCATCTTGCAGCTCCAGAGACCCAGATTCAGGTCCCTCACACAGGCTTGGGCTTTTCTTGGTAGCCCACAGACATGTACCTTAGTTCATCTGACAAATCTCAACTGGTGTCTTACGAGAGTTTGTGCGTGTGTGTGTGTGTTTGGGTGTGCCCTGTGACAGACTGGCACTATAGGTTCCAGTCTTATTCCCAGTGTTACTAGGACCCAGAAATTAGATTAAGAGTTTCCTTAAATGGATGGATGGCACTAATTTCAACCTGTCAACCTCTTCTCATGTACTGCAGTGTCATTAAATGCTTTGTGCTGCAAGCATGGTCTGTTACTGGAATATGTAGCTTCAGGAAATTAATGGACAATTTGACAAATTTCATTCACTTTGCAAGCCTCCACCCTTCCACTACCTAAATAATTCATATCACCTATAATACTTCTGAATAGGACATGCAGTTCTGTGCCTTCATTTCACTTTATTAGGCCTGTGCGATAGCTCACACTGTCCTCAGGCAGGCTCAGCATTCTGACTAACTGAGGATGACCAATATGGGGAGGACGCCTCTGCACTGTGGGACTGATCTGGCTCAGTGTGCAACTGAAGTGGACAGTGTGTCCTCTGTCATGTACTTGTATACTAATCTTACTTTTATTTATTGGGCACCATCCAGTTAGTGAGTTAACATTCCCTGGAAACCTAACAGAAAACTGAACAGATGAATGACAAGCCTAGACTATGCCACCTTAATATGATGACTAGGAAACAAACAAAAAAAGAGTAAAGAGAAAGACCTAAATCATAATTCAGAGTCATGCCGGCCCTTGCATCTCCATTGTCCTGGGAGTAGTCAGCCGCTGCTGCCAGACGCAGAGCGACACTAGAAATTTCCAACAATGGCCTTCTCTGAGGCAATACAACCCTTGCATTGATGCCAATGTGGGGCATCAGAAGATCTTTTGTTTGTTATCTTGGAATGCAAAACACCAACGTGCTGAATCTGGTGAGGTCACTAGATGAGTTTCTCTGCTCTGTCCTTTTACTGTGATTTCAAACGGCACAGATAACCGGACAGTGAATATGAGCATCAGCAGGTATTCAGCCTCCATTGTACCAATGCACAACAGAGATGGCGTGAGAAGAAGTGAGAGCTGGCAAATCTAAATCAGCCCACTGAGAGTGAATGTGGGGGAGTTTGCACTGTGATGGATTGATGGTGAGGGCCAGTGTGTGGGGTGAGACAATGAGGTGATCACCTCACATGGCCCTTTGGTTAAGCTGGCATTTTCATGCAACTTTTTTTTAAGATTACGAAATAACATGAACCTCAGGAGTTGCATAAACACTCAGTGCTTTATTAATGTATTGCCTTAAAAAAGTATAAGAAATAAGGAAAAGCAAAAATGTGCCTTGCCTTAGGCTCCAGTATTTACCTCGGTAGCCCTGCAGATGACCAATCTGAATTTGGTTCTTCTTTTGCAAGGGGCTCTTTGTACATGGGTTTTTTCTTGGTGCTTGAGTTTCCTTCCATATCCTAGAGATATATATCTTAGGTCATTTGCCAGTTCAAATACTGGTGCCTTATGTATGTGTGTGTGTGTGCCCAGTGATGGACTGGCACTCTAGCAAATTTAGGTCTCACACCCAGTATTACTGAAATACACTTCGCTTTAATGTCATCTAGAAAATGGATTAAGGGTTTCCTTAAATTAATGGATTGAACCTGTCAAACGTTTCTGAACACCATCTCGGACTTAAAGAAAGAGCTCCTTCTTATCTCACCCAGTCCATATATTCATCTCCCTACTTCCATAAAGCTTGGCTTATTATCATTAATACCTACACCTACCGTGTTAGTATGCTGTCTTGGGCTGATGAATGATGGCCAACTATTCTTCGCTGATCACATTGCAACTTCATGCAGATTCACTCTGTATAACATCTACAAAAGAGCAGGCAGCACACCTTCTTGTCCAGGCATTGGTCTTGTCTCAACCGGGGAACCTACAAGACATATGAAGCCACTGCATATAATTCAAAATGTAGTGGCAGGTCTTATGTTCAACCAGTTGAGATGGGTTCATGTCACTCCTCTTTTCAGGTCACTTAGTAGCTTTTGGTAGTAACACATACTAAGTTCACATCCTTCATGCTTACCTACAGTGTAGATGGGGGTGAGCACCTATGTATATGAAGGCACTCATAAGGTTCTGTATGCTCCTTCTCAACAAATCAGGTCAGCTAGTGAATGGCATCTAGTGATACCACTTTTTTGTGGAGTCAAAACTCAATCCAGACAGTTCTGATGTGTAGCTCCCAGATGGAGCTGCTCATGTCCATCTGAATTGCTGACTCTTTCATTGTGTTTAAGAAGCATTTGAAAACCCTCTTGTCTGATGAATTTTTGTTTAGTTGATAAATGGCTTTGATGCAAGGTTTTTAGCAGATAGGAATAGAGTAATCCATCTTGTGTTGGTCTATTTGGTTTAAAACTTTTCAACATGTTCTTTAATGTGTCTCTCAAAACAGTCTCCTTACTGATCTTACTCGATTATGTTGACCTCTTTTATAAGTTGCTTTGGGTAAAAGTGCATGGTTAGTAAATAAATTAAAATGTAAAACTTTGTCACCATTATGCAGAAATGATAAGAGGTGTCACTGTCACTAATGGTATCTAATGGAATCTTCTCTTTCTGCCACAACTCCAAGAAGACGCACAATGAGGGCACCCAACCCTCATCATGATGACCCGAGCAGGCTCTGCCACTTCTAGTCAGTACACCATAAAAAGGGGCAGCCCTAGAAGGTAGCATCTCAATTATGACTAGAACTCAAGACTGAAGAAACTCCAGAGTGAGAACCGAGTAAATACAATACAGGCAGAGAACTTCAATAATTAGAACAACAACAGTAAAAATAAGACAATAAATCTCACACATAATACAACACCCAATTAAAATAGTTGACTTTTTCAACATATACGAAGAGGCAAACAGTACATATTCATTCAAAAATAGCCTACAGATAAAAATTACATACTTCAGTAAAGACACAAGGAAAACGTGTCATTTCAGTCATGTATTGAAAATATTAAAAGATGTAATGGTCTAATGGAGAAAAAGTAAGTCCATCCTTGGCCATGAAGCTGCCATTGCTTCTTTAATTAGAAATAACTTCTTGTAGGTATTTTGCAAAACTTCCCACCAGTCCACCGACTAGGTGGAGATTTTGTCTACCTCTCCATGAAAACTCCCTTCAGTTGCATGATGTTTGTGGGGTCTCTTGTATGTACTGCCCGTTTCAAATCCCCCTACATTTTAATGGGACTCAATTAAGGGCTTTGATGAAGCTAACCCATAATTCTCCATTTCTTCTTTTTGAGCCATTCCTTGGTGTATATATAAAATATCCACCACCATGCTTCATAGTTGGTATGAGGTACTCCTCCTGAAATGCTGTCTTCTTTTTGTGACAAACATGCCTACTGTTTTTGTGGCCAGACAACATATTCTTTGAATTATCTGTCCAGAAGCTGGACTTTGTGTACATGTTCAATGGCAAACTGTAGTCTTGCTCTAGTGTTCTTGTTGGTCAACAAAAGCTTTATCCTAGGACACCTCACATGCAGGTCAAATTTGTGCAATCTCTTTCTGATGCATGCACTTTGACACCATGCAACTTTCACAAAAGTCACCTGCAGATTCTGCATTGAAATTTCAGGGTTCTTGAAGACTTCTTTTAGTATCCAATGGCAGGCCAGTCCTTGACAAAGCAGTCATTTAAAGTCTACATCACTAGTAGATGATTTTCCGTACAGTGGAATGATTGATTTCACATAATCTAAGCAGGATATAAGTAGGATTCTGAGAAATTAATTCATGCATTTATTTCTAGTAGGATTGACTACTGCAATGTGGTGTTCACTGGATGCTCAAACTGTTCTTTATACAGCTTCCAGTTAATCCAAAATGCTGCTGCAAGAATTATTACAAGAACAAGAAAATACGAACACATAACTCCAGTTCTTAAATTCTTACACTGGCTCCTGATTAAGTTTAGGGCAGATTTCAAAATCCTCCTTTTAACATATAAAGCCTGAAATGGCCAAGGTCTGGTTTACTTGTCTGAACTTATCATGACTTACAAACCAGAGCGCACATTAAGATAACAAGATGCCGGTCTGCATTGAAACATAAGTCTTCAATCTGCCTCAAGAATGATAAGGTTAAGATATGAAGAGGTAGGGGAAGTGACGGTGAAGGTGGTAGGGAATGAGAACGGCGCCTGTACACATGCGCAGCACAGCCGCCCTGCTGGCTGCTGCCGAGAGTTGATTCTATAATAAAATAAAATAAAAATAAAAAGGGGAATAACCTTGGAGGTGAATCATCACCCCGAAAGCAGATAGTAGACTTCACGTAATATATGTGTACCAAATTTCAGGTCAATATTTCAAACGGTTTGAGAGCTACAGGTGATTTAAAATCTTGGAGAGACAAATGGACAGCCATATATTAGCATATAAGAAGATTGAGGATTACTCGTGTCCTCTTATGTGTATTGTGTTGAATTTACAACCTTTTTTTGACACTCACTGCACGCACAAACTACATGGAAAGGGGTCTCTTTTTGAACTGCCTTTCCCAAGATTTCCCTACTAAGGTTTTATTTGGGAGTTTTTCCTTTTCTTCTTAGAGAATCAAGGCTGGGGGGCTGTCAAGAGGCAGGGCCTGTTAAAGCCCATTGCGGCACTTCTTGTGTGATTTTGGGCTATACAAAAATGAATTGTATTGTATAATCTGGTGATCTTTTTAAATCCCTCGTTAGACTCCTAGGCACCCACAATCTTCTTTCTCAGGCCTTATTGATCTCTTTTGATCTTGGCATGATAACACCACACACATTAATAGCAAAGAGAAGACCAGACCCTCTCTCTGCAGTTTATATAAGACAGGGTCCACCTGCATACTCCCTAAGGAGGCTCTAATCAGTGGCACCTGCTTCTAATTTAATGGATTTGAAGTGCTGATAAATGTCACAAGGAAAAAGTAAGGCCATTCCTACAAATGTGCACTTTTGTTAATTTAGAGTATGAGCATCAATACACCATGTCAATTTTAAGTGTTGTTTGTCCAAGTAGATCACCTTTGCCTGTAGGCACTGTATGCATGAAGATCTACTGTAATGTCTCCCTGTTCAAATATGTTTCAAAATGTCAATAATTTCCATGGGATGGCCTTCCTTTTTCACAAGACTGTATATTAGAGTTTATGAAAGTCTCAGATACGAATATAAACACTTAAGTTGCAGAAGTTTGAATAAGTGAGAAAGCAAGTTGATTATGGATGAACACAGATACAAAGGGGCCAGTGTACTGAAACAAATAAATATTATGTGCTGTAGATGTTTGCATTGATTTAGTCAGTAGAAGTTAAACAAATAAGGTAATCTTGAGTTTTACGTAGATGAGGTTTGAAGCTATAATCTGATAATGAAAGACCAAACTATATTTTATACATACATCAATGTCCCAGCACAACTCCGCTTCTTGCTAGATCAATCAGTAAATCTGCATTTTAAACGGTCGCCTTCAGAGAACAGAGCATTACAGGGCACTTGACAGAGCAATTAAGTGCTCCTTTGAAAGTAAAAATATAAAAAAGCAGGTTCTGGAATAATGAATCAAGTAGTGAAGAGGCGCAGAACACTTGATTCTTCTCAGAATTGGTTCATTTCTATTTCAACAGCTTGCTCTGCACTGAATGGCAAAATGCTGCTGTCTCACACTTAACTGGGCTCCTATTTGAGACGTCTGGCACTGGCAGCCCCTGCAACCCTGAACTGCATTAAGCAGATTTTATGTTATGTTTTTTTATTTGTGCAAATACTATAAGTTTTATTTCATCTTGTTAGAAACTGAGCCTTCACTTTATAAATGTTTGCCGTTCTGAAAGTTGCCATGAATCTTCTTCACCATAATTGAAATGAAACACAATGTTTTTCCCTTTTGATTTCTCCAACAAAACCCCAGGGAACTTTTTAATAGCCAACCTCCTTTAGTGCAGACTGCAATTAGTGAGGAAAACAGTTTAGTTAAGCATGTCTAAAGTAAACTTTCCATTAACATTTACCAAATTATCCATCACCTCCTTAAGGTGCATTGTATGGTTTTCATGATCATCTATCCAGGCGTTCTCTGAACTTAGAACCTCACGTGAAGTGCTGACAGTAGACAAGTTTTTGGTCACAAATTCTGCATTGTCACCGTGGTCGTGCAACTCAAAGATTGCTACACAGAAAGTGTTCAGTAACATCCATGTATGTTCAGTTTTAAACTGAAAATGTGGACCTCTCCCAAAGATATTGCCTGGTTGATGGCAAGTGGCTGAACTGTACTCACAGAGACTTTAAGACCCTGGCCTTTCATAAGGCTCAGAGAATTGAGTTTTAGCATTCACTATTCCAAAAATGTCCATCACTCTATCAATTCAGGTTTCACCTTGAAATGTAAACTCTGTAAATTTACCAGCAAAGTATTACAAATGTTTTAATCAAAAGATAACCAGGTGGTTATTCGTCTTGGTAAGCTGATTGGTCTCTGGCTGGAAGTGATGAGAAACAGAGACCATATTGGACGCCCAGACTCTTACATCAATGTTGTATTTGATATTGTTTACCACACACTTTACTTTGCTTCTGTTTTGGGCATATTTAGGAACCTTAAGTTAATCTACAGTATAATGCATGAATAAAAGTGTAAACATTTTCTCCTGCTTGTTTTGCTTTGCAGCAGGCTATTAAGTGTAAATATAAGGGCTATAAAGGGAATTAGGGAGATTCTTTTCAGGTCTACAGCATATATGAAAGAGTCTGAAAGTGAGAGTATGATCATCTTAGGACCCTACCAAGATAAAAAAAAAAAACCCAAAAGAAACAATTGGCGCAGTCGGTACGATTTGAACTGTGGATCAGTGGAGTGTAGTGGCCATGCTGCACAGAAAGGTGGGGTCTGAGTGAGAGGAGGGGTCAGCTGACATCAACAGGAAGCCCTCTGCTTGCAGTGCTTACAGGTAGTCTCTGTGCCTCTTAGAATGGACGTAGAAGGAGAAGGAGCTGCTTTTAAGGGCCTTGTAATCTAGAAGCCACAGTTTCGCAGCTGACATCCGTCGTTACCACAGTGAAAATGTCTGAACTAAGAAGGGTCATGGTTGTGATTTGGGACACTCTATTCAGGTCTATGTAATAAAGAATCTGAAAATAAGAATAGGGTCACCCTTGGAGTCTTCAACAAGAAAACAATTGGTGTAGTTGGTAGGATTTACATTTGTTACTTTGGATGGTTGGAGCATAGTGGCCGTGCTCTACAGAAAGGTGTCTTATTGTGTGAAAGAGGTCAGCGGACCTCAAATTAAGCACTGTACTTGCAGTTGAAGAAGCTGCTTCTGAGGGCCTTTATTGACCACCAGCAGTTACCATAGTGCAACTGTTCAAACTGAGATGTATTATGGTGTGAGCCCATGACAAAATACAAAGAAAGTAAATGTTTAAAAAATGTAAACATTACAATTATCCATCCATTTTCCAACCCGCTGAATCCGAACACAGGGTCACGGGGGTCTGCTGGAGCCAATCCCAGCCAACACAGGGCACAAGGCAGGAAACAATCCTGGGCAGGGTGCCAACCCACCGCAGGACACACACAAACACACCACACACCAAGCAAACACTAGGGCCAATTTAGAATCACCAAACCACCTAACCTGCAGGTCTTTGGAATGTGGGAGGAAACCGGAGCGCCCGGAGGAAACCCACGCAGACACGGGGAGAACATGCAAACTCCACACAGGGAGGACCCGGGAATCGAACCCAGGTCCCCAGATCTCCCAACTGCGAGGCAGCAGCGCTACCCACTGCGCTGCCCACATTACAATTAACAGCACTGAAAACACGCTGTGCCTAGAGTGCAGTGAATTATTCTCTAAAGCAGATCTTGATAAGACAAATCCAGTGTTATAGCAAATTGATTACAAATGGCCCTAGACAGAATTCAGATTTAGGGAGATATGTGGGAGAAGATGTTTATGGTAAAAAAAGGAAAAACATACACATAGTAGCTAAAATATGTCATCACCAGACAACATACAAAAAAAAATTAAAAAGGCAGAGACGATGCTGGGTCATATAAAACCCCTGTTGTGTACTGTACAAGTAAAAAAAAAATCTTTACTTAAATTATACTGTAGGCTCGTGAGGCCTCATTGGGATTATGGCTTCAACATTACAAGAACAATAGAACAGAAGTAGAGGATGGGCTTATTCTAACACTATTGAGTCTAAAATGTCAGGAAAGACTGAAGTAGGCATGTCTATTCACTTGAGGCAACTGGAGCTTGAGGAGGGCCATGGTGGACATGTTTATTTTTATGAGATGACAATTGTTACTTTAAAATATATTCCTTAGCTGGAATGCAGGAGGTCAAAAAATGTTTGCATAAGTGTAATAAAATGTTTCTTCCAATGGAAGTTGAACAGGAATGGCCCATTCTCGTCAGAATTGTCCTGGTGTTTGTATTGTCTTGGCTGGATGACCCTATTGTCACATTCAGACTCTTTGTTACATAGACCTTAAAAGAGTGCCCCAAATCCCTGCTATAGTCCTCAGACTACCTTTCATGTCTATGACCTCAGGCAAGTTGATAGAGTACCAGAACATTTAAGCATTCATTCATAAATAGTTTAAATTGATACATATTTTCCAATTGTGCCCAAATAAACAAAGTAAAAATGTGAGTGTGACAAGAATACCATTACATTCTAAGTAGGAGGTCATCTTGTGTCTATATGCTTATTACCAGGTGGCTCTCTGCCTTATTAGTCTGGCATGGTTTTTGGTCTGCGTAGGACCAGGCAGCATTTTCCACAGGATGGAAAATGGCAGAGGGAGACAGAACTTCTTTGCTACCCTGCCTTTATGTTTGTCTGGCTTGCTTGATGTCTCTCTCAGATCAATGGGACAGACCGACTCCCCTGTTTGATTCTAGTCCTGTTTAAACACGTCTCAGCCCCCATTCCAGCCCACGCTTATATTTCTAAAATCGTGCCCATCTTCCACAAGCTCATACTATCCCTTCCACTCCAGGCTAACTTTGTTGCCAGGATGTTAATGGCCTTTCATCCCAGCCCACCTGTATTCCCTCAGTTCAACTAGGTAGAACTTGTTTTTTTAACATAATATTATTACACCGTAAAAGTGTTTTAAGAAATAAATCTGACATACATGCACAAAAAGTTTGGTAGTTTAAAGCTGCACTTTGGGGTCCTACAAATATTGACTCAATGCTCTGGAAATGTCAGGTGAAGTTCAAACGATGTGATCCACTAGCTTGAATGGTTTATTTCTTCTAAAAGTTGTCTTAAGTCATACTGCCTGCTACCGATGAGTTGATCACTCTGTCGCACTTCTCGCATATTTGAACGAGAGCTGGCCCTGCACATGCACTTTAAATAATCGTGTTGGTCATAATGATAATAATAAATTCACCACTCATGTTCAAATTTTTACAGTCACTGCATTTACATGCACACATAATCAGGTTAAGGTGAATAACCTGGTTAAGGCAGAAACCGAGTTTCTTAAAAATCCGTGTTTACATGTGCAAGTAATCTTCTGGAGTTCTCATTTAAAATATTATAAATAAATAAATCTTTGCATTTATATAGCGCTTTTCTCACTACTCAAAGCACTCAGCAATTGCAGGTTAAGGGCCTTGCTCAAGGGCCCAACAGAGCAGAGTCCCTATTGGCATTTATGGGATTCAAACCGGCAACCTTCCGATTGCCAGTGCAGATCCGTAGCCTCAGAGCCACCACTCCGCCTGGCAAAATGCTCTAAAAACCGCTCCAACGTCATTAGCCTGTGCAACAAAGTGTTAAACGTCATCATTGGCCACCATGAATGTGAAGATAAGCGTGACGCCTGTGATAATTTTCTTGTGTTTTATAAATGTGTTTAGTCAAACTGATGCTTTATTTATAGGCTTCTGTTACCGGATTGCACGCAGCAAACTCTTTTCTGCTTGACTGTGCGATTGAGCCCTGCAAAAGATGTGTGCTTCTTGCTTTACAACCACTGCTGTTGGAATAATAATAACATAGGTATTTTTACTTTAATAAAACAAGACGTGGGTTAGGTTACTCGTTACTTTAGAAAGTAATCAGACTGCCTAATGAGTGTAACTTTTAATGCGTTACTCTACTGTTCTCGATATATGTGCTGCTGAGATTAGCACTGTACGTTCACCTCATCAACAAAAACTAAGTGACTTCTGAAATATTAAGGCGGATTATTTCAAACAGGAGAAGGAATAATGTAACCACCTAATCATTTGCCTTTGGAAATGTATTTAGTGGATGCGTCTACACATGACTGCTGAAATCGTGTGCGAAAGAAATGCATGCGCAGGCTGACTGAGTGCAATGGACATGCCCAACCTACAATATCATTAACAGTAACCCAGTTAGATTTACATGGCCACATAATCGGGTTATTTGTGGAGTACTCTACCAGTAATAATGAGGGTTTTCAGAGGGCCAAAAAAATGATTTCTCTAATCGGAATAAGGATTTACATGGCATTTTTGGAATCAGATTTCTGTGAATAATTAAGCTATTGTAAGTGTACGGATTATAAAACACTGGTCTTAATTAATAGTTTTTATTTTTTAGGCCACATTACAGTTCTTATCACTTCAAACCTAAATCAGTGGTCTATTGTGTTGCAACACTTATCTGGAATATAAGACTTTGAAATGCTGACGAGTGAAAGGGGGTGTTGGGTTTGCTTCTAAGAGCCACCGATAGAGCCAAACAGCCAATTAAATATCAAAGGGTCTGCCAACTAAATGTCAGCTTGTTTATTGGATTGATTAGTCGTGTTGATTAATCATTGAGGGATAAAAGCAAAGATCAATTTCAAAGCCTCATTCCACCAGGAGCACTTTGCCTTTTTTCTTTTTTTTCTGTTACAAAATATTTGATGTACAGTATATAAACAATAAGTACTTTTTAATTAATGAAACTGAAACACAGGTCTAAATTGTTTTCTGTGAGAACTGTAACCTAATGTGGAGATACAAAATAAAACACAATAAAGAATACTCATCTACAGTATTTATATCTCAAACAGTCACAGAAAGCAGGTTAGGAGGACAAAATGTGAGCAGGAGTGTTGGGACAGCACAATTATACGACGGTCAGGATATGAAATTAAACCGTTAGTTTGAGTAAGAAAGGTTAAAAGTATACTGTACAGTCTCTGGGCATCAGAGCAAACAAATAATATTAAAAATACTAGAAAGCTGGAAGAGACTTTCTTGGACGCTATGGGGAGATCAGTTACTTTTAGCAGTAGCGGCATGAAAAGAACCTGAACCTTGAAGGAAATTTGTTAGGAAAGTTCAGTTCACTGAATAGAGCATTCTTTACAAAGTACTGAACTTTCAAAATCATATATAAAACAGATAAACATTCTATGCACCCTCAATTATTGATTGCTTTACTCTTTCAGATTTACCTTTGACGGCTAAAGCAATTCCCAATGCAAGTTTCTGAAATGGTAGCAGAGGTGCCTTTGTGACTACTGGAAACTCGCTGTCACGTTAGCTTCTTTCATGGATTTTGACTCCCTTTTTTTCAAATTGTCTTGTGTGACCACCAGGGGGCATGCCAACTCCCCAAACACCCAACACAACAGGCACAGACACAAGAGCAGCAACACATGCATTTATTTGCACGGAGAAACACTTTTCAAATTGTTCCCCTTGGCAGTACAGTACAGAAGCACAAAGCACGACTTCTTGTCTCTGTCTTCCTTCTGTCTCCACTTCTCGCTCTGGCGAGCTTTGTCCTCTTCGTCCCGACTCTGGCTTCCTGAGTGAAGTGAGGTGGTCCCTTTTAAGCTGCACCTGTGAGCACTTCAGGCGGTCCATCAACATTATCAGGAAGTACTCCCAGGTGTGGTGGAAACACAAAGTAGGGCTCTGAAGCTCTTGCTGGTGGCCCCCACGGAACCCAACATGCAATTCCCATGGAGCCCTGTAGGAATCTGAGGTGCTGCTGTAACCCGGTTTGCTGCCATCTATCATCCCAGGGGAGGTAGTGCCCTATGAACATCTGCTCTCCCGGATCTTCCACTACGACGGCCTCCCAGCCATCACACTTGGCTTCATGCTTTGGGTGATGGTTGTGCTGAAAGTTGAACCATCACCCCAGGCTGATGTTTGTTCTGTGGAGTACATTTTCTTTAACAACCTCTCTGTATTTTGCTGCGTTGATCCTTTCCTTAATACTGACCAGACTCCCAGTCTCTGACGCTAAGAAGCACCCCCATAGTATGATGCGGCCACCAACGTGCTTCACTGTGGGGATGGCATTGGGCAGGTGATGAGCAATCCCTGGTCTTTGCCAGACATAGTGCTTGGAGTTCTGCTCAAAGAGTTCAAGTTTATCTCGTTGTACCAGAAGATTTTTTCCCTCCTGCTCTCAGAGATAAATCCTGCTTGGCAAACTCCAAGTACTAGGTAGCTGCACTAACATAAACGCCTAATTAATGGAGTCTATCTATCTATCTATCTATCTATCTATATACTGTTGAGATACATTCATCACAACAACAGGTTCTCCTATCTTAGCAGGAGATGTCTGAAGCTCTGTTAGACTAGCCAGTGGGTTCTTCTCAGCTTCTTACCCAGTTATGCAGTATGGCTGGATGATTGTAACAAGACTGTAAGAAGAGTTCTGGTGGTTCCCAACTCCTTTCATTTCACAATTATTGAGGTCACTATGCTCCTGGGATTACTCAAAGCTTTAGAAATAGTTTTGTCATCTTGCCCCTGATCTGTGCCAAGGGCCACAGAGAGTTCCTTGGACTTCATGATTTGGTTTTTGGTCTTACTTGAAGTGTGAATTGTGGGACCTTACATAAACAGGTGTGTACCTTTCTATATGATGTCCAATCAACTCACTGTGCCACAGGTGGACTCCAATCAAGTTCCAGAAACATTTCAAGGAGAATTAAAGCAAACAGGACACATCTGAGCACAATTTGGGGTGTGACAGCAAAGGGCCTGAATACGTGCATGAATAAGTTAATTGTTAATTTTTAATAAATGTACAAAACTTACTTTCACGTTGTCTTTTGGGTTATTTAGTATAGATTTATGGCAGATTTATAAATCTGAATAAAATCTACAATTCAATAAATTATGCGGAAAATGAAAGGGTCTGAATACTTTCTGAATGTCCTGTGATTACATTATATTTGCAAGGTTATTTATATAAAATTTATTGCTACAAAATATTTGATAAATAGAAATGTGATATTTCTGTTTTTGATGAAGTAAATAAACAAAATTTTGAAATACTTCAATTTTCAACACATTTAACTTGAGTCTTGAACATACCCAAGTGCTATTCTGACTTGTTTTTCTTGCAGTTTCAAAGGCAAAAACATTCACAATGTAAACACTCAAACATCTACTATACAGAAAAAAAAAATGTGTGAACAGATGGCTTACAACTGCAGCAACTGACATGAACACATTTGGAGAAAGTGTAGTGTAACAAGGCCCATAAAAATGACTAATAATAATCTCTCTCTCTCTATATTATATATATATATATATACATACATACATACGTACACAGTATATATAAAAGTCAATGTATGTGTGTGTGTATTTATGTTCCTGCATCACTTCGAAACGGCTGGAGCATTTTCATGAAACTTGGTACACATGTTCCTCATTGGTCAATTAAAAATACTGCAGGGTGAAATCAAGCCTAACCCATCCCCTTCTGGGTACGGTGGGGGGTGATCTTGTGGTCTTGTATGCATGTTATCATCCAGTTAACACTCGGAACGACCACAGGAGGGAAAACGGCAGGTGACTCCCAGCATTCTTTATGTTTAAGCACCACCGTGCGCCTGTTGCTTTTAAAATTAAATAGAGTTGGCCAGTTCCAAGCGTCAACTGGATGATAACATGCGTACAAGACCGGAAGACAAGCACATTAGTGAGTCTTCATCGTTTGTTAATTTATTTTTAAAGTTGTATTTTTTTAATTATATTGTTCTCAAACAATAATAAAAAAAACAACTTTATTTTCCTTCCGGCAAACGCTGGGTATTTCAGCTAGTTACTAATAAAACAAACATCTTTGTTTCCCCAAATGGGGTTGAGGACACTGAACACACTTAATGTGGGCTCACCCCATAATCCAATATTCAGCCACTCCAGGAGGCACTTATGGCAGCAAATCTTCATCGCTCAAACCCCAAGTGTTTTAGCCCATTAGGGTGCCACTCCAGTTTCATTTATGCAATGGAGGCTCCTGGATTAAAATCACAGATCATTGTTTTAGTGTGACTGTGTGCCTCACAAACGCTTGCAGTTCAGGACAATTTCACAGGCAGGAGACCCAGAAGGATTTTGGAATATCAGATGTCAGGCAGGCAAAGTAAAATGAACATTTTCAAGAAAGTGGGTATCGGGAAACTGGTGCTCACAGTGAGAGCAGGTAGACAGGGATGCCATTCTTGATTTTTGTGTGTTCTTTATCTTTATCATAACATACAATAAGACCAACTAGAAAGCTGCAAAATGGACTTGCAGCTTGAACAGCTATCACCGGTTTCTATTTATTATCTGCAGTTAAGAAACTGAACATGAATTTATAATATATTTTGAAATCATTCCATCAAGTGCTTATTACTTTTAAAAGCAGACATTTTAAAGCACTCCTGCAAGCATCATTTGAGTCATAGGGAATTCTAAATATTATCTCACAGAATGTCTTGGAAGGATTTGATGAAGGGTCTACATTATTTAAGTGCACAGTCTAGAAATCTGCATTACCGTATTCACTCCATGTGAAATTTTACAGTGACCCCTAGAGGATGAGTTGAGAACAGGATACTGCCAATATCATATCAGGGAATGCCTTGGGATGGATGGATGGATAGATGAATAGATAGAACTTTTATTTATCCCCAGGAGGAAATATGGCTTTTTAGAGAAGTTCTTTAAATATAAATATATATATACACACACACACACACCAGAATTCCTATAACACAAGAAAATTAAAAAGAACAAAAACCTCTGATGTGGCAGTCCCAGTCGCAGTGAAGCATTATACAGGCATATTGCTGTTGGAATAAATGAGCCCCAGTAGTGTATCTTGACACATTTCTGCTGAATAATTAATCGACTTAAAGTCCTCAGTGTTAGTGTGTCAGGGAGAGGATGTAGAGTTGTACATTGTCAAAGTGCATGGTTTATTAAATGTTTTTAAATATAGGCATAATATTCTGCAACTCATTGTGGTTGAATAACTGCAGGTTGGAGCGCCAACCTGGTCGTCTGCATTTAATAAAGTCACAATGAAAAAAAAAAAACGGCCATGGCAGGTTTTAAAGGCAGGAGACAAAAATGGGCGGAGTCGATTGTCTCACTGGGCATCTTCTCAGTGCTGCTGAGGAGAAAGAAGAGGAGAAGGTTAGCATGAGTGCCCCCTCTCGGCACAGGGTGGTAGTACCTGCTACAGACGAGCCCACAGAGTGATCCACGGAGGCCCATGTGAGGCATCACTTAATCCAGTGTAGCCTAGTGTTTGAGGCTCTGAACTAAGAATATAATATATAGGTCCTGTTCAGCCTATATACATCGGACTTCCAATACAACTCGGAGTCCTGCCACGTGCAAAAGTTCACGGACGATACTGCTATCGTGGGCTGCATCAGGAGTGGGCAGGAGGAGGAGTATAGGAACCTAATCAAGGACATTGTTAAATGGTGCGACTCAAATCACCTGCACCTGAACACCAGCAAAACCAAGGTGCTGGTGGTAGATTTTAGGAGGACCAGGCCCCTCTTGGACCCCGTGATCATCAGAGGTGACTGTGTGCAGAGGGTGCAAACCTATAAATACCTGGGAGTGCAGCTGGATGATAAATTGGACTGGACTACCAATACTGATGCTCTGTGTAAGAAAGGACAGAGCCGACTATACTTCCTTAGAAGGCTGGCGTCATTCAACATCTGCAATAAGATGCTGCAGATGTTCTATCAGATGGTTGTGGCGAGCGCCCTCTTCCATGCTGTGGTGTGCTGGGGAGGCAGCATAAAGAAGAGGGACGCCTCATGCCTGGACAAACTGGTGAAGAAGACAGGCTCTATTGTAGGCACGGAGCTGTACAGTTTGACATCCGTGGCAGAGCGACGGGCGCTGAGCAGGCTCCTGTCAATCACGGAGAATCCACTGCATCCACTAAACAGTATCATCTCCAGACAGAGGAGCAGCTTCAGAGACAGACTGCTGTCACTGTCCTGCTCCACTGACAGACTGAGGAGATTGTTCCTCCCCCACCCTATGCGACACTTCAATTCCACCTGGGGGCGTAAATGTTAACATTATACAAAGATATTGTCTGTCTGTATACCTGCATTGTTATCACTCTTTAATTTAATATTGTTCTTTATCAGTATGCTGCTGCTGCTGGAGTATGTGAATTTCCCCTTGGGATTAATAAAGTATCTATCTATCTAACTGCAATTCCTAAGGACCATGCCCAACAATGAAGCCCATGCTTTTTCAGGTTTATTTTATTGAATACCCCCTGCTGCAGAAAAAAACAACTTCTCATGTACTGAAACATTAGCCCTGGACTCCACCAACAAAGAAGAAACATTCAAAAATATCTCAACAGATAAAAGATATGAAATATGTGCAAGCTGGTGCTATGGAGTTATTTAAATGTATTGCACAGGCACAACAGTAAACCTGAACCGTACACACAGCTCAGCTGTCCTGGCGTGAGATGTAAACCTCCACCCAGCCTTGTCTATGTGATGCTTAACTCCACTCTCACCAATAACTCTATTGCGTCATTGGACTCCATACTTTAGTCTGTTCTGTCTGACAAGCAGCTATAAGGTGAGCCATTTTAAATAACATAAGATTGTATTTATTTAGAGTTGCCGTACAAAAGCAAAAATACCCAAATAATGAAGACTAAAAGGCTTAGTAAAATACACAACTAAATAGAGAACAATAAGAAAGCCAAGCTACCTTCACAGTTAATAATGAAAGCTAATTACCCAAATAGATAATTAAGCAGTGAAACTGTACAGATACAGGTTATTATACCTCGGGATGTCATTACTGTCTAATTAGCCTAACTAACCAGTCCAATAGCATAATTAAACAATCCTTAACTCTAAAGAATGGCTTTTCAATTACTATCCCCCCAAACCCTGAATTAACTTATTTATATAATGAAACAGAAAACAGCAGTTTAAACCAAACCGCCATGAAGAAAATGGAATAAGGCAAACTGCTGCCTCAACTCACAGAAAATCCAGAAATTAAACTGAAACAAATGGCATGTTAAAAAGAACAAGGCCAATGGTCTGAATATAATAATCGAGATCATCCATGAAACAGGACTAACCAGAAATACAACAGCGTCTAATGCTGTGGCTGACAGGGTCATTGCTACAACACGGCTTAGAAACATTGCTGCGCCTTTATATGACAGACCCCATCTCTTACTGTATATAATTAAACTACAATTACAACCGATTAAGCCCCACGAAAAGCAGGGAAGAAGAGGACACAACTGACAAAGGCAGAGCCCTGGCTGGCAGAGTCTTGTCCAAAAATAAGCAAACCGTGAGGAAGCATAGACAGGTCAGGTTAAACTGTGGTGTGAGCAGTGGCATAGCGCAAAGTTCACGATCACACATCACCCAACCCCCCCGCAATAACAGAGATGGGCCTACCACCTCAAATACAAGCATTTACGCTACAACCCCCAATTTAAGAATTCTCATGTTAGTGCTTTATCGAATTTCACATAATGTTGGATGCTAATGTTGGCATAAAAATGCCGGTCTCAACAAGCGAGTCTTGGTGGGACTGATAAGCAGGGATGATGAAACAGCGTACAGAGATGAGGTAGAACAGCTGTCCGCATAGTGTGAAGACAATCTCTCTCTCAATGTCGACAAGACAAAAGAGATAATTGTGGACTTCAGAAAATCACATCCTGCCCACATCCCAATCAGCATCAACGGTTTAGATGTGGAGACTGCTAGGAGTACCAAGTTCCTCGGTGTGCACATAACTGAGGAACTTACATGGATGCATAACACCTCATCACTAATCAAGAAAGTCCAGCAGAGACTACACTTCCTGAGGCGGCTGAAGCAAGCAAGTCTTCCCCATTCCATTCTCACCATGTTCTACCGAGGTGCCACTGAGAGTGTCGTTACCAGCTGCATCACTGTCTGGTATGGCAACTGCAACATATCTGACCGCAAGCGCCTGCAAAGGATAGTGAAGACAGCAGAGAACATTACTGGCGTGCCACTCCCTTCACTACAGATTGTCCGCAAAGCCTGCAGCATTGGTGCAGGACCCCTTATATCCCTCACATGGACTTTTCTCATTTATGCCATCCAAGAGAAGATACTGCAGCATCAATGCCAGATCTGCCAGGCTGCAGGAGAGTTTTTACCCCCAAGCTGTCAGACTCCTTAACACCATGCTGCCCCCTGGGATCTTCCACACGGCCTCAACCACCTCTAAAAAAAACAGAACTTTTATACATGCAAACCACTTTTCTGTAAAGACAAGTGTGCATGTAGAGAAGAACTGAAAATCTCATACTGAACTTTAAGTATTTTGCACACTGCACTTTGACATTCTTCTGCTGTGAAACATTCTGACCTATTATTGTTTACACGTCTTAAACTACTATTGTCATACACTGATCATTTCTGTATCTATTATTTATTTATTATATTACATATTTATTGACTATTTTTTTTTGTTTGTTCTTTATTTTGCCTTATACAATTTCTTGTATTAGGAATTTGTTAGTTTTTGCATACCCCTTGGGGTCAGAGTGCAGGGTCAGCCATTGTACAGCGCTCCTGTACAATGCTCAGGGGCCCAGCAGAGTTGGATCTCTTCTGGCAGTGACGGGGATTCGAACCGGCAACCTTCAGGATACCAGTGCAGATCCTTAGCCACAGAGCCACCACTCCAACCTATGTATCTAGATTACATAATACCATACATTGCATTAATCTTGTCTTTGCACAATGACTTGTCTTGTTTGTCCTTAAATTTTAAAATTTTAATTTAATTTTTTATTTGCACTTCATATTGTTACACTGTGGACCCTGAGCTTCGCAATTTCATCTATCTGTATACTTGTATATGGTTGAGATGACAATAAAGTTTGCTTTGATTTTTTTTTTTTTAATTTATCCTTCAGCTAAATGTGACTCTATCCCGATTTTTTCCTCGTATCTATTTTTTTTTTTTTAAATTGCTTAAATTAATTTTAACTGATAACTGATCTAAATATGATACAAGTATATAACAGATGTCTATCATGGATGTGCCCTGCATGTTCAAAAGAAATAAAAAAAAACCTGTCAGACAGATGCTGATTGCTGTTCACACTGTTTCCATTGTAGATGTTTCAAAAGGAATAAACATACGTCACAGAGAGAGCTGGGGTTCAGGAGGGAAGAACTGATTTAATGCTGACACACAGGGGTGCAAAACAGACTTTTTACAAACTCAGGATGTGTATTATTGTGGTATTTCCCTCAACTTACTCATGTTCGTTACCAGGTTAGTCTACTCTCACACCTTATGATTAACACACACACACACATATACAGATACACACAAACACGGACCCTGACCGCAAAAGTACCACATGAATGACGTATACACAGCCCGTTACTCGCTAGCACTTCAAGAGACTTACTTATCAGCACAAACAGTGTGTGATGTCTTAGATATAACTCGGACCTAAATATTACTTTGGTCTCCAAGAATATACTCAAACATACAAAGGCTCAACATCTTTACCTATAGGCCATTTATCAACCACTGATGTCTTACTTTAACACACAGTTCACTATTGGACACAGCTCTTCGACCTCAGCCATTAAACCCCATAGTTCAGATCATATGGCACTTTGTTACTTCTCCAGGTGTTTTAAATATTTATCTTATTACTTCAATCACTCTAGATATAAAGACTAAGTATAGAACGTTAAAAGCTACTTGGTATTTATTAAAGAACAATAATTGCTATCTACATTTTTTATACTGCCCTCTACTGCTAAGTCTGGATATATATATAGTCTTTAGAAAAAGCTTATGAAAAGTGTCAAAGATGAATGTCCTTGGGCAGCTCTTGATTTGATGTCCGTATGATAAATGACTTTGCTTACAGTCTTTGATCTTTTAAGTATGTCCAGCATTTCTTCCTTCCCCAAGCTGTAAACCAATTTGGTAATTCCTAGTACTAGGTGTGTTCATCTGTTTGCAGGTTGTAAAGTAATCAATACAGCCTGAGGCATCATCCTGGACTTCGACTTTGTTTGCACAGATGCTTTAAAAGTGAGGTACGCTTCAGGAAGAGGAGATGCTTTGATGTTAATTACCTCCTTGTAAGTGTTAAGTTCACCCTTTCCATTTTGAGCAAAATATTTGTTTTAAGATGATACAATTTCAAGAAGAGAAGGCACATTGATGTTAACTGTCCTTATAAGATTAAGTTTCAATTTTGTTTGTGTGGGTAAAAAAAAATAAAATACAAAATTTTAAAATCAATGACACTACGGACTGTCAAATGCACTCGGACATCTTTCAAAACTGGTTCCACATTGAACGGCATTTTCTGGTTGAGCTTCTGCTTATATATCAGTAGCACTTGAAGGTGTAAACATATTTTGGCACACGAGAGTTTTAATGACACATCTGCTTTGTTCCCTTACATTTTCTCTTCAGCATATGGAAGGAATACCCAATTGGATTTGAATTGGGTGACTGGCTTGGAAATTCAATAATTTTCCATTTTTATTTATGAAGATCTCCAGTGTTGCCTCAGCAGTATGTTTGAGATCATTATCTTGTTGTAGGATTAAGTGCCGTCCAATGAGTATGGAGGCACTGACTGGGCTTGAGCAGATCAGATGTTTCTCTACACCTCAGAATTCATTGTGCCACTGCCGTCAGCAGTTCCATCATCAATGAAGAGAAGTGTGCCAGGACTTGTGGCAGCCATATATGCTTAAGCCAGAACACCTCCAGCACCACCATGTTTAACAGATGAGGTGGTATGCTTTGGTTCTTCGGAAGTTCCTTCTCGTCTCTACACTTTGCTGTTGCTGTCACTCTGATGCAGGTTCGTCTTTTGTCTCGTCTCTCCACAAGACCTTTTCCCAGAATTCTGCAGGGACTGAAGTACTTTTTCCACAAACTGTAATCTGGCCATCCTGTTTTTGTGGCTAACTAGTGGTTTGCATCTTGCCGTGTGGCTTCTGTGTTTCTGTTCATGAAGTCTTCTGCAGATAGTCATCTTTGACACATCCACATATGCCTCCTCAAGACTGTTTCTGATCTGTCAGACAGGCATTTGGCGCTTTTTCTTTACCATAGTGCGGATCCTTCCGTCATCAGCAGTGGAGGTCTTCTTTGGCCTACAAGTCCCTCTGCAATTACTGAGCTCATCAGTGTGTTTGTTCTTCTTAATGATATTTCGGACAGTTGATTTTGGTCATCCTGAGGTTTTACTAAGGCCTCTAATGGTTTTATTCTTGCTTTTCAGCCTCATTATGGCTTCTTTGACTTTGACAGCTATTCTTCTCATGTGAACAATGGCAACAGGAGTCTCCAAAGGGTCAAAGCAAGCCGAGGTATCTTATGAAGCCATGAAACACACCTGAGGAATCACAAACATCCATGACACCAGTTGTCCCTAGTCATTTCTACATGGTGTGACTGAAATGCATGCAAATACCCTTAAATGAAAGTCTGCGATGTGCACTTTAATCATGTCTGAATTGTTTCATTTGTCATTTAAAACTGTTGAGCAGAGTGGGGTAAATCAAGGAAGAATGAGTATTTGTCCCAAACATTATTGAGAGCACTGTATATGAATATTCATACTGCGAACTATGGCTAGGTTTCAGAATATGTACATAGTAAGAGGGATTATACCTTTTCAGCATTAACTACATTGATAGCAGGCAAATAATCAGTTCAATAATTGACAATTTATCAATAGCAAACTCAAAAATTATATACAGTAAAAGAATAAAGCTATAAAAACAGAAAAATAAAAAAATGCTAGAAAGTCATGGATATGCATGCAGAAAGACAGAAACACTTATGTTTATTTTGTACACCCAAACTTATGCTTTTCATACACTGAGAACCTAAAGTCCGTCAGAGATCATAGCTCATTCAAATGTGCGAGCACAAGATCATCACAAAATTTAACACCAGTTTCATTCCAAGAAACACAGAAAACAGGCTGACACTTTGTATGCCATAACAACCATGGCATTACCTTTTGGAAAGCATACCTGGCGTCTGCTTCATTATTTAATATGCATAAATATACCTTTCTGAAAATAACCCTGAATGATTCACCATAACATTAGCATTAATGTAAGACCAAGCATGCCTATGAAGATATTACACATGGCAGCATTTAAAGCAAACAATCGTAGCACTTGCGTCTTTGTGCTGGTGCGGTGTTTCGTGGTAGCGTGCGGTTCCTGTGTGTGATTCAGGAGTGGGTGGCCCTGCACTTAGTGCACAGGTGCAGGGTCGCCCATGACCCTAATGTGCACCAGGAGCTTCTGATTGTCGCAGCTGTGCCATATCCCTGTTAACAAAGGAAGGTGTGAGTGTGAGGGGTGGAAAATTAAAAAAGAGACGAAAAGAAGAACAAAGGATGGAAGCTAAAGTGAGAACAAGAGAGGAAGGAGTTTGAGAGAGAGCTCCATTGCGCGGAAAGGAGGCAGACGGACGGGTATGGAGCTCCAGGAAGAAGCGCATGTGGCCAGCACTCAGGAGGGGGCTGAATGGTGACTCCTGCTGAGTGACCAAGTAGCAGGAGTGACCGTTGTGCTCAGGAATGTGCTTTCGCTGGGAAGAGCCGACAGACTGGCAGCGGTGGGAGGACAGGGAGCTATGCCGGGAAGTGCCGACGAATGGGCAGCGGTATGAGCGGAGCAGGGCTCGTGGCTCCCCTAGGAAGTGGTGACGGGGACACAAGTCAGGGCATAAGGTTGTCTGAGTCTGCTGGTAGACTTCTCCGTCTGCAAGATGTGGGAAGGGATAAGACTAGGAGGAGTCAGTTTTTAAAGGGACATTGAGGCTACTGCTTTTAAAAATAAAGTTTCCTGCTTGTATTTTAACCTCTGATTTTAATGGATATTCACTGAGATTGTTTTAACCTCCACTTTCACTACTTTTATGGATTATTTAATTTATGTAACAACAGTTTGAGCACTGCACTTTTTGGAACAGTTTGATTTTGAGATTTTTAATAAAAGTGCTTCTCACCATCCCCTTGCTTCATGTGTGTTTTGTCCTTATCTGCCAAGCTCATCTTGGTTATGGTATTGACAGTGTCAGGTTTAAAATGCTTCCAAATTGAAAGAGGGAGCAAGGAGCGGACCCGCACTGTCACAAACACATACAGTAGTGGACTTGACACTGTCAGCTGCCAAACAGTGTTCACAAAGCTAAAAGAAAATAGAACAATGTGTGGAGTACAAGTCCAAGGAGATTCTGCTCAAGCTTTATAACATACTGGAGATGCATTATCTGGAGTCCTGTGTGCAGTTTTGGTCTCCAGGCTACAAAAAGGACATAATAGCACTAGAAAGGTACAGAGAAGAGCAACTAGGCTCATTTCAGGGCAACAGGGGATGAATTATGTGGAAGAATTAAAAGAGCAGAGCATTTTCAGTTTAAGCAAAAGGAGATTAAGAGCAGAAACATGACTGAAGTGTTTAAAATTATGAAGGGAATTAGTACAGTGGACTGACACTATTTTAAAATGAGTTCATCAACAATACAGGGGAACAGTTTGAAACTTGTTAAAGGTAAAAATTTTTCTTCACATACAGAGCAATAGACAGATGGAATAAGTTACCAAGTAGTTGTAATTTTAGAAGATTAAGTGGCTATGACTGGTGAGCTTTCTTGGGCTGAATGGCCTGTTCTTGTTTAGATTGTTATAATGTTCTAATATTGTGGTCTTTCCTTTTTCTCTCATTTATTTAAAAAATGTTCAGTGTTATAACAATACTGTAACCCAGCCACAGGGGATGCATAAACCAGTGTGTTTCTTCGTGCCGGTCCCAAGCCCGGATAAATGGGGAGGGTTACGTCAGGAAGGGCATCCGGTGTAAAATTTTGCCAAATTAATATGCGGACAACAATACAAATTTCCATACCGGATCGGTCGAGCCTCGGGTTAACAACGACCGCCACCAGTACTGTTAGCCAACAGAGTACTGGCAGAAATTGGGCTACTGTTGGCTGAAGAAGAAGAAGGAGAAGAAGAAGAGGGGGGGAGACGTGTTAAGGAGGCAGGAGGAGAGGAGGAAAGTAAAGAGAGAGTGGAACTGAGGGTAGGAACTTTGAATGTTGGCAGTATGACATGTAAGGGGAGAGAGTTAGCAGATATGATGGAGAGAAGGAAGGTTGATATATTGTGCATGCAAGAGACTAAATGGAAGGACAGTAAGGCCAGGTGGATTGGAGGTGGGTTCAAATTGTTCTATCATGGTGTGGATGGGAGGAGAAATGAAGTAGGAGTTATTCTAAAGGAACAGTACATCAAGACTGTTTTGGAGGTGAAAAGAATGTCAGGCAGAGTAATAATTATGAAGCTGGAAATTGGAGGTGTGATGATGAATGTTGTTAGTGCATATGCACCGCAAGTTGGGTGTGAAATGGGTGAGAAAGAAGATTTTTGGAGTGAGTTGGATGAAGTGATGAACAGTGTACCCAAGGGACAGAAAGTGGTGATTGGAGTGGATTTCAAAGGGCATGTTTGTGAAGGGAACAGTGGAGATGAGGAGGTGATGGGTAGGTATGGTGTCAAGGAGAGGAATGAAGAAGGTCAGAGGATAGTGGATTTTGCCAAAAGAATGGACATGGCTGTGGTGAACACGTATTTTAAGAAGAGGGAGGAACATAGGGTTACGTACAAGAATGGAGGAAGATGCACACAGGTAGATTACATCCTACACAGAAGAGTTGATCTGAAGGAGATTGAAGACTGCAAAGTGGTGGCAGGGGAAAGTGTAGTTAAGCAGCATAGGATGGTGGTCTGTAGGATGACGTTGGAGATCAAGAAGAGGAAGAGAGTGAGGGCAGAGCCAAGGATCAAATGGTGGAAGTTGAAAAAGGAAGACTGTAAGGTTGAGTTTAGGGAGGAGGTGAGACAGGCACTGGGTGGCAGTGAAGAGTTACCAGACAGTTGGGAAACTACAGCAGATGTATTAAGGGTGACAGCAAGAAGGGTGCTTGGCGTGACATCTGGAAAGAAGAAGGAGGAAAAGGAAAAATGGTGGTGGAATAAGGAACTACAGGAGAGTATACAGAGGAAGAGGATGGCAAAGAAGAAGAGGGATAGTCAGAGAGAAGCAGAAAGTAAAGAGTACAAGGAGATAAGGCGCAAGGTGAAGAGAGGTGGCGAAGGCTAAAGAAAAGGTGTATGATAAGTTGTATGAGAGGCTGGACACTAAGGAGGGAGAAAAGGCCCTGTACAGATTGGCTAGATAGAGGGACTGAGCTGGGAAAGATGTGCAGCAGGTTAGGGTGATAAATAATTAAGAAGGAAACATACTCACAAGTGAGGAGAGTGTGTTGAGCAGATGGAAAGAGTACTTTGAGAGGCTGATGAATGAAGAGAACGAGAGAGAGAAAAGATTGGTTGATGTGGAGATAGTAAATCAGGAAGTGCAATGGATTAGCAAGGAGGAAGTATGGACAGCTATGAAGAGGATGAAAAATGGAAAGGCCATTGGTCCAGATGACATACCTATGGAAGCATGGAGGTGTTTAGGAGAGATGGCAGTGGAGTTTTTAACCAGATTGTTTAATGGAATCTTGGAATGTGAGAGGATGCCTGAGGAGTGGAGAAGAAGTGTACTGGTGCTGATATTTAAGAATAAGGGGTGTATGCAGGACTGCAGTAATACAGGGGGATAAAATTGATGAGCCACAGCATGAAGTTATGGGAAAGAGTAGTGGAAGCTAGGTTAAGAAGTGAGGTGATGATTAGTGAGCAGCAGTATGATTTCAAGCCAAGAAAGAGCACCACAGATGCAATGTTTGCTCTGAGGATGTTGATGGAGAAGTTTAGAGAAGGCCAGAAGGAGTTGCATTGCGTCTTTGTGGACCTGGAGAAAGCATATGACAGGGTGCCTCGAGAGGAGTTGTGGTATTGTATGAGGAAGTCGAGAGTGGCAGAGAAGTACTTAAGAGTTGCACAGGATATGTACAAGAGAAGTGTGACAGTGGTGAGGTCTGCGGTAGGAGTGATGAATGCATTCAAGATGGAGGTGGGATTACATCAGGGATTGGCTCTGAGCCCTTTCTTATTTGCAGTGGTGATGGACAGGTTGACAGACAAGATTAGACAGGAGTCCCCATGGACTATGATGTTTGCTGATGACATTGTGATCTGTAGCGATAGTAGGGAGCAGGTTGAGGAGACCCTGGAGAGGTGGAGATATGCTCTAGAGAAGACAGGAATGAAGGTCAGTAGGAACAAGACAGAATACATGTGTGCAAATGAGAGGGAGGTCAGTGGAATGGTGAGGATGCAGGGAGAAGAGTTGGCGAAGGTGGATGAGTTTAAATACTTGGGTTCAACAGTACAGAGTAATGGGGATTGTGGAAGAGAGGTGAAAAAGAGAGTGCATGCAGGGTGGAATGGGTGGAGAAGAGTGTCAGGAGTAATTTGTGACAGACGGATATCAGCAAGAGTGAAAGGGAAGGTCTACAGGACAGTAGTGAGACCAGCTATGTTATATGGGTTAGAGATGGTGGCACTGACCAGAAAGCAGGAGACAGAGCTGGAGGTAGCAGAGTTAAAGATAAGATTTGCACTGGGTGTGACAAGGATGGATAGGATTAAAAATGAGTACATTAGAGGGTCAGATCAAGTTGGACGGTTGGGAGACAAAGTCAGAGAGGTGAGATTGCGTTGGTTTGGACATGTGCAGAGTAGAGATGCTGGGTATATTGGGAGAAGGATGCTAAGGATAGAGCTGCCAGGGAACAGGAAAAGAGGAAGGCCTAAGCGAAGGTTTATGGATGTGGTGAGAGAGGACATGCAGGTGATGGGTGTAACAGAGCAGGATGCAGAGGACAGAAAGATATGGAGGAAGATGATCCGCTGTGAAACCCTTTACAGGAGCAGCGGAAAGAAGAAGAAGAAGAAGAAGTTATAACAATACTGTTAAATTGCTTATTCAAGATAAAATATTTTTGTTTTGCATTTTGTGACAAAATAGAACCATCAGGATACATAGACCTGATAGACTTAGGCTGATCATCTCATGTAATGATCTCTATGTGCCGTCCAGATGAACTCAGCTCTTCATTTAAGGATTTCAGATCGTTCTTCTGAGGTTTGCTAATCCCAATGGTTTTAAACCTGCAAACAGGAAAGGAATTAAAATTATGAACACCACAAACACTAACATAATGCTATAAATGTATTCTTTTTCCTCACAGCCTGGGGTCAGGCTACATACTTTATGGTGAAATAATTTAGCATATAAAAATGGATATAACTTGTGCAGAGGGTTTAGGACCCCCTAGATGCCTGATAATATGTGATAGCCTATATCACGTTCTTAAGTGCTAAATTATAAAGAACAGGTGAAAGAAGGCAGTCTTATTCAGAATAAAATCCAAGGGTAACTAGATCAGAATTTATATTATGTGTTATTAATGAGATTAGAATACAACAAATTCATGTCTATTTGCATTTATGTCCAAACCTGAATTTCTTGTATACAGTCAGGCAAATATGCATTTAATTCAGTGTGCACAGGGCATTATCTCCCCGGATCCCTACGCGGCAGCCCCCCTGGGTTGCAGCGGTGCACTGGATTCTTAGAGGGCATCATGGAACTTGTATTTTGCTGACTCAGCCCTGTTGGCTTCTGTGAGTGCCACCAGGGAGTGCTGCAGGGACTGGGGACCCCTACTTCATAGGGTTTCCACCTCACCAGGAAGTGCTTTCATGCTTATGGGACATCGGAAGTACTCCCAGGTGTCACAGATCCAACGACCTGGGCTTGAATGTATAACCTGCTTTTATAAACTTGCCAATATCCATTTCTGTGGAATCTAACTGTGTGATGAAAACATCAAACTATTTAGTGATATGTCCCCTTTCCAGAAAATGATATGCAGTAGCATGTGATGGTATTTGGTGCTCATCTGAATGTATGCGGTGCACACGCAGTATTAGCTGGTGTGACCTTAAAGTACCTGGTGCTCAGTCTATGTTAAGTGGTGCGTACGAGATAAGGCGGAGTGGTGGCTCTGAGGCTAGAGATCTGCACTGGCAATCGGAAGGTTGCCGGTTCGAATCCCGTCAATGCCATTAGGGACTCTGCTCTGTTGGGCCCTTAAGCAAGGCCCTTAACCTGCAATTGCTGAGCGCTTTGAGTAGTGAGAAAAGCGCTATATAAATGCAAAAAATTATTATTATTATTATTATATAAATGGTGGGTACGAGATAGTAAGTTGTATGCACCAAATTTCTTCTCCGGAAAAAAAAAATACACCATATCTCCTCAGGGGCACCGTACGAGTGTGCAGACGGATACCTGTAAACATAAAGCACGTACCTAAACCCCTTGAGTCAGATAACCCTCCCACAACCATAGTGTAACGGGGCATGTGATGGGCATTTTGACTGACATTGTGGGCATTACCTGACATACGTCATAGATATTGCAGGCTGCAGTTAGACCCATCTCCAACCATCCCACACTCCTTTGATAAATAAAATCCCAACTGTCTGCTTTTTATATTATAGTGGTACAAGAGATTGAAGTGACGTCAAACTGAAGCTCCGTAGCCTTGGTAATGGCATAATTAGGTAGCCTACATAAAAGTATCTCATACAAATGTTAAAACATCTCGTACGTACAGTATGTAAAAGAATCTTGTACATATGTGAAAACATCTTGTAGATGCTTTCACGTACGTACAAGATATTTTCACGTATGTATGTATGTAAGGTATTCTGTAAGGCATACCGTAAGGAGGTCGGTAATCCCTGAACCTGTTGTTGGACACCAGCGGTGGGGGACCTTTTTTGTCCTATGGGACTCTGGAGGCAGCTGATAGGTACTGGCAGGCCAAGCGGAATGCAGCTTTGGTGGTTGCTGAGGCAAAAACTCGGGCGTGGGAGGAGTTTGGGGAGGCCATGGAGAACGACTTTCAGACGGCTTCGAGGAGATTCTGGTCCACCATCCGGCGTCTCAGGAGGGGGAAGCAGTGCAGTGTCAACACTGTATATGGTGGGGATGGTGCGCTGCTGACCTCGACTCGGGACGTTGTGGGTCGGTGGGGGCAGTACTTCGAAGACCTCCTCAATCCCATTAACATGCCTTCCAATGAGGAAGCAGAGCCTGGGGACTCAGAGGTGGGCTCACCCATCTCTGGGACTGAGGTCACCGAGGTGGTCAAAAAACTCCTTGGTGGCAGGGCCCCGGGGGTGGATGAGATACGCCCGAGTTCCTCAAAGCTCTGGATGTTGTAGGACTGTCTTGGTTGACACGCCTCTGCAACATTGCATGGACATCAGGGACAGTGCCTCTGGATTGGCAGACCAGGGTGGTGGTCCCCCTCTTTAAGAAGGGGGACCGGAGGGTGTGTTCCAACTACAGAGGGATCACACTCCTCAGCCTCCCTGGAAAAGTCTATTCAAGGGTTCTGGAGAGGAGGGTCTGTCAGATAGTCAAACCTCGGATTCAGGAGGAACAGTGTGGTTTTCGTCCTGGTCGTGGAACAGTGGACCAGCTCTACACCCTTAGCAGGGTCCGGGAGGGTGCATGGGAGTTTGTCCAAACAGTCTACATGTGTTTTGTGGACTTGGAAAAGGCGTTCAACCGTGTCCTTTGGGGAATCCTGTGGGGGGTACTCTGAGAGTATGGGGTACCGGACCCCCTGATAAGGGCTGTTCGGTCCCTGTACGATCGGTGTCAGAGCTTGGTCCGCATTGCCAGCAGGAAGTTGAACCCATTTCCAGTGAGAGTTGGACTCCGCCAGGGCTGCCCTTTGTCAACGATTCTGTTCATAACTTTTATGGACAGAACTTCTAGGCGCAGCCAGGGCGTTGAGGGGGTCCGGTTTGGTGGACTCAGGATTGGGTCACTGCTTTTTGCAGATGATGTTGTCCTGTTTGCTTCATCAGACCGTGATCTTCAGCTCTCTCTGGACCGGTTCGCAGCGGAGTGTGAAGAGGCTGGGGTGGGAATCAGCACCTCCAAATCTGAGACCATGGTCGTCAGCCAAAAAAGGGTGGAACGCCCTCTCAGGGTTGGGAGCAAGATTCTGCCTCAAGTGGAGGAGTTCAAGTATCTCGGGATCTTGTTCACGAGTGAGGGAAGAATGGAGTGTGAGATCGACAGGCGGATCAGTGTGGCATCCGCAGTGATGCGGGCTCTGCATCGGTCTGTTGTGGTGAAAAAGGAGCTGAGCCACAAGGCGAAGCTCTGAATTTACCAGTTGATCTATGTTCCTACCCTCACCTATGGTCATGAGCTATGGGTAGTGACCGAAAGAACGAGATCGCAAATACAAGCGGCTGAAATGAGTTTCCTCCGCAGGGTGTCTGGGCTCTTCCTTAAAGACAGGGTGAGAAGCTCAGTCATCCGGGAGGGGCTCAGAGTAGAGCTGCTGCTCCTCCGCATCGAGAGGAGTCAGATGAGGTGGCTCGGACATCTGATCAGGATGCCTCCTGGACGCCTCCCTGGTGAGGTGTTCCGGGCACGGCTAACCGGTAGGAGGCCCAGAGGAAGACCCAGGACACGCTGGAGCTGGAGGGACTATGTCTCTCGGCTGGCCTGGGAACGCCTTGGGATTCTCCCGGAAGAGCTAGAAGAAGTGGCCAGGGAGAGGGAAGTCTGGGTATCTCTGCTCAAGCTGCTGCCCCCGCGACCCGATCTTGGATAAGCGGAAGAGGATGGATGGATGGATGGATATGTACATACGAGATAATGACAATCTCATAATTTTTTTCACTGTGCGGTGAAAAATGCTTCAAAAACATTGACTGTAATGGTGGCTTTAGTTGAGATGAAAATATTTTATGAAGTTCGGCTGTGTATCCTTCTGAATCATTTCTACATTACATTGATTCTATGGCATCTTATATTTTATAAGAAGTTAACTGATAATTCACCAGATTTTTCTTTGAAGCCCAAAGATGTGGTGCAACTAAATTATCTGTATTGTCTAATAGCAAAAGAAGTGAAAGGCAGCAGTTACTCTAAAAAGTGATCTACAATGTAAGTGGAAGTAAAGTACTATGTTTTCACAGTTGTATGATTTAACTAAATCAGGAAATGATTGGCTATACTGTAAAGGAATAACCAACTCATGGTTAGCCGTAAGAATAAAGAATATATTCTCTTAACTGTGGATATAAAAACCTCAAACGTGTCCATTGTTCTTTGTGCAGCTTTCAGTTAATTCAACATGCTGCAGCAAGAATTATGAAAAGATCCAGAAAGTGCTTCCACATTCTCAAGTTCAAATAATGGCTCCCAGATTAAGCTTAAGGCTGATTTCAAAATCCTCCTTCTTACATATAAAGTCTTAAACAGCCCAGGCCCTGCTTACTTCCCTGAACTTATCACTATTTACAAACCAGAGAACACAATGAGATCTCAAGATGCCAGCCTACATAAGATTCCAAGGGTTAATAAAATACAGTGGAAGGTCGAGCTGTTAGTTAGGTATGTGCATTCTATTGATTTTTTCTAAAATGAGTAAATGTGATTGGAGTTTGGCCGATGTTGGTGGGATCATAGTGAGAGAAAAAAAAGTTGGGGGTTTGATAAAATGGTTAGAAAGCTCAGACAAAGCATATTCTAAATATTATTTATTGAATTTTAATTTATTCCTTTGTTTATTTACTGAAAGTGTGAACCTCAATGTGCACATTAGGCTTTGAGTAAAATGTAAAACTAGCTTTGAACTGTTGGGCCACTAAACATTCAATCGGGTAAGCTAACTCAAAATTTGAAAAGAAAAGGGTAATTGTTTTTATGCTACATGTTATTATACAAAAAGATCAATCTATCCACAAACTCCAGTGACCAGCAAACATGAATTTGATTGACAATTAATCCAGTGGCTGAGAAAATTTGCTCAGCCGGAACAGGTTGCAAGCACACAAAGAGTATGTTTTGCAAGGACACTCAACATTTTGTAGCAATCTTGATTCACCTTCAGTCACAGCAGAAGGTCTTGCCAAGGTGTAAAGCATGGATTATTGAAGCAGTTTTTTTAACCCACTTTATTGTAAATCATCTATTTTGCCCTAATCCTTTCCAAGAAGAGTGTTTAAAACTGCGGCTAATACTAATGATTCATTTCAGCGTATCTGGATCCAAATTGATAAAAGTATTTTTATCATGGAATCAGTGTGGAACTGTGCTGCGAAGCTTCTTCAATTTGTCTATTACACCCAGTCAATACTCAAGAAACTTAAGATACTTATGTTTCTGATCTAATATTGTGGCAGCCAGTGACAACTTGCAGGCCCACTGTGTGTTGTTGTAATGTGTTGTTTCAGAGATTCTGCCACTGTTTCTTACAAATCACCGATTTGTTAATTGAAAATGTATTGTGATACGACAGAGCATGGTGTATGCAACATGCTGTATTCAATTGTGTGCTCAATTGGCGCAAATTGAAAGGATTTGAATTTCAATGCAGAAATATTGTAATATATGTCCATATTTCACTGTTGAGTATTTGCCCACAGTATGAGGTCAGGTCAGGGTCAGGTCAGGTTGGGGAGTATGCAAGTACACTTTTGGGTACTTTATTGCTCGAGTTCTCGCTTCCACTCCTACTTTTAATTGCAGGGCTCTAAAGTTGTGAAATGATCTGTTTATGTAAGACTAGGGGGCTTCGCCCCCCGCTTGCTTTGCTCGCCAACCCCCGTGTTTGGTTTTCCGGATACACACTTTTAAGATTTTTCTTTCAATTGTTGCTATTTCATTAGTTTCACTTTTATTTCAGAACTTCTGTATAAACAATATTTGTAATCTTGTGAGTTCCAATATGCTGAATCTTTTTAATGAGGTCAGGATAGGTTTCTCTGTTTGGAATTTCAGCACAGACAAAACGATCTACATCATCAGCATTTAATAATTTTTTTTTTTACAAAGTAAAAAAGTAAGTAGAGTTCTGCATTGGACTCCTGTCTGTAAAGTCGTGCTATTTTCCTCTCACAGTTCCAAAAGTACATGGGGGTTACCAAGGTGATACCCCAGTTTTTCTCTAGGTTTTTGTACAAGGGCTAGACAGAACGTTTTTGACTCCTGGGGTAAATGTAGCTTTTTAAATAAGCAGACAGATAAATATATACATGAACAAAGTAACCAATAAATGCATGTGCAGTAAACTCCGTTTTTGAAATTCTCAAGATTCTTTATTTGTCACATGCATAGTTACACAGGACAACATGCAGTGAAATGCATCCTGATCTGCTTATCAAAAACTGTGCAATGTTAGGAGAATATCAGTTAAATTAACAAAAAGTCATAGATTGAAAGATAACAGTATAGTAGAACATAATAAATAAGTAAAATTATGTGAATAAAGTAGAATTAAGTGATAAGGTGCAATAGTGTAGTAATTACTGTACAAAACCAAAGTTAGACTGGTGCATAGTTAAATGAGGCAGTTTGTTTGTTTGCGCTACTGCGATCTTTACTTTCTTTTTTTATATTTTCTAATTTTCCTACTTTCATATCCTTTAACTTTCTCCACATGTGTATAGTGCCATTTTTTTTTTGAGCCTTTCTAATTTCAGTGGTTTCATAGTCTCTAACCTGCTCTGCATGTGTTTAGCACCAACGTTTGTAAACGTCTTTATGAAGTTCTACTTTGTCATTTTACTCATTGTCTTTTAATTCTGAGCCATACAGTACAATACATAGAACAGAATCCGATGAAAGAACCCCTCATTCCCACGTCTCCATTCATCAGGGATGACTTTACCTTAGGCAGGCAATCTACAATTTAAAGAGATTGTTATTTTCTTGTGAATTGTTACATATGCATTATTTTCACTTTTACTTTAAAAACTTTTGTAAAAACAATACTTGTTTCTTTATTTCCTGCCCTGCGCGAGGTTACATCTTTCTTCCCAGACGTATAATACTGCTCGTGTTGTGAAGGGTGTTGCGGCTGAATGTACGCTAAGGATATGCCTTTGGATCATTTGCTGTCTTTTTGCTGCTTGCTAGCTGCCTCTTCTGCCTGTCGCATGTCGTAGTTTTAAGAGCTGGGAACACATGGTGCGTGCCTGCCAAAGGCAATCCAACAACTGCTAGCTTAGAGGTCTGTTGACTTGTTTTAAATGATGGCTCACTGCCTGGTCTCACGTGAGGTTGTAAAAGCAATACCTGTCTTTTATTTCTGGCCACAGGCGTGGTTGAATTCTTTCTTGCAGGATGTATAACGCTGCTCGCATTCGGTTGGTGTGTATAGCACCATTTCTTTTTTTTTTTGAGCCATTCTAATTTCACTGGTTTCATAGTCTCTAACCTGCTCTGCATGTGTTTAGTATCAACGTTTGTAAACATCTTTATGAAGTTCTACTTTCTTTTACTCATTGTCTTTTAATTCTGGGCCGGATTGGATGTGCTTTTTTTCAGTTCCACTTGTTCCAGGCTGATAATTATTTTTCTTATTTTCTGAATTTGCACCTTGATTATTCTTTTTTGCCCTTTTTTCTGTCCAACGCATTTGAGTCTCTTTTCTCTGCGCCCAATTGGACGTGATTTTTGTTCCATTCCACTTGTTCCGGGCTGATCATCACGTTCCTTATTTTCTAAATTTGCACCTAGATTATTGTTTTTCTTTTTAGCATTTTTTTCTCTCCATCGCTATTGGGTCTCTTTTCTCCGCGCTTCTTTCTTCTTCGTTTAATCGTCGACGTTTCATTTCTACCCTATTCATTTCATTTCTACCCTATTCATTTCTACCGTATTGACCTTATACACTTTATTTGCACTGAGAGCCCTGGAGCTGTGTGTGCTGCATGACTGCCTTTACACTACTGATTTGTTTTTTTTGATATTGCTTGTAAGTAGGGTGTGTCTTGCAAGACTCTCGTTCTATGTTCCCGTGAGACACACCGTGGCAGTTCTCTTTCGTCTCGCGGGTCTTTAAATTATCTTCCGAGTAGATCATGTATCGTAGACTATCAGGACAGGGGACAGGATTTCTTTTTATAATAGAGAGATATGCCCAATCAGTCTCAGTTTTTAAGCATAGGTTGAAGATTTACTACTTTAGTCTTGCATACCCTGACTAGAGCTGCTGATTAGCTGTGCATAATGTAGTTCTACTTGCTTGTTATTTGTATATAAATATTAACAAAGCTACATTTTAAGCAATCACTAACCCTGCTTTATTCTGTTTCTCTTTTTGGTATGTTGAAATGGCACTTGGTGTCACTGGTCTACTGCAGAGCTGTTCTGCTATGCTATGTATAGAAAAGTCATCTCAGATACTGGGAGCCTTGGTATCATCTGACGGAAGGAGTCTTTCATCATATTGGATGGGCCAGCACAGACTGTACTAGAGGACTGTGAGAAGTGGGTGGGCAGATAGTTGGCTGAGATCTCCATGACTGTTACTGTGTCTGACTTTGTCTTTGACTTTCTCTCCTGTGATTGACTGTGGAACAATGGGAGGCTTATTTTATTCAGGGATGCTGCTGACTGAAATTTCTGTTTTCCTCTCAACTGAGGAACATAGTTTAATGATTAATTAATGAACGGATATTGTTGGTTTCCATTTATTTTAAGTAGTTTTCGCTTTGTTTTCTGTGTGTTTTTAGAGAATCTGTGTCTTTATGTGCTTTAATTCTATATTTAGTAATTTGATAAATCTGTACTTGCATTCTACCTAAGAACTTGTGAAGTTCAATAAACTGAATTGAATTAAATTGCAATGACAAAAGAAAAATCAGTTTGTAGCAGGTTTTAAAATCTTTAGCTCTAGCACATTCTAGGAAGCGACTTAAACACATTTTAATCAGCAGGTTGTTACACTCAACACCAATAATGCATTCAATAATAAATCCTTTAGCAGCACCCTATCTTGCCTACCTGCTTTGAGTTTACTTACCTCACTTTCTCTAACTTGCAGTTGGGGTTTCTCAGTGCCTCACACAACAGCCTTGCACCTGCATCCGTCAGATTATTCTCTGTCAGGTCCAGCACAGTCAGATTTGAGTGTTCTGCACAAAGAGCTGATAACAGAGACTCACAACATTTGGATGTTAGACCACATGACCACAATCTATGAAAATGAGAGAACAACCTGAGTTACTGAGGGAGTCAGACAGGATGTTGAATGGTCATAAACCTTCACAAGAAGGATAAAAAATGCATTTAAACAAACACTGAGCAACACCCATCTCTTTGTTATGTAATGGGTCTGGATTTGATGTGTATGTTATGGTTTATTGTTGTTTTCAGAATATCATTCTTCATATTTTAGTATTATCTGTTATGTTGGTAATCATGGTTTTAATTGGTTGTGTTAAAGATGGAATCCCAGAAGGTGGGGTCAACCTGACATCACATCTGCTTGGTCCTCCTTCTGGCTTTTTATTCCCAGCCTGAAACAGCAGCCAGAACTTGAGCATTTGGTATGTGTAGAATTTACTTCTGTGAGGATTGTTTTTGTTAGATAAATTGGTTTCTTTAACTTATTTTGCTTCTGTCTCTGGCTTTCTCTCATGTTTTACAGAAATGGACTTGTTTACCTCAAAATTGACTTTTATGTAATTACTTTCTCTCTGTTTTTGGGGATTTTCTTGCATGTTCCATTTTTTCCCTAATAAATCTTCTCATTTATAAGGATTCTGTATTACCTTTTGCGTCTACAAACCAGTGGTGATCCCAAAATATGCAAAATGCACTACAAGAGAGGGGAATGTTATATTATATATATATATATATATATATATATATATATATATATATACAGTAATCCCTCCTCCATCGCAGGGGTTGCGTTCCAGAGCCACCCGCGAAATAAGAAAATCCGCGAAGTAGAAACCATATGTTTATATGGTTATTTTTATATTGTCATGCTTGGGTCACAGATTTGCGCAGAAACACAGGAGGTTGTAGAGAGACAGGAACGTTATTCAAACACTGCAAACAAACATTTCTCTCTTATTCAAAAGTTTAAACTGTGCTCCATGACAAGACAGAGATGACAGTTCCGTCTCACAATTAAAAGAATGCAAACATATCTTCCTCTTCAAAGGAGTGCGTGTCAGGAGCAGTGACTGTCACAGAGATAGAGAAAAGCAAACATGCGAAGCACCACGGCACAAAGCTGTTGAAGGCAGCAGCTCACACCCCCTCCGTCAGGAGCAGACAAAGAGAGAGAGACAGAGTTTGTTTTTCAATCAAAAATCAATACGTGCCCTTCGAGCTTTTAAGTATGCGAAGCACTGTGCAGCATGTTGTTTCAGGAAGGAGCTGCACAAAAGATAGCAACGTGAAGATAATCTTTCAGCATTTTTAGACGAGCGTCCCTATCGTCTAGGTGTGCGAACAGCCCCCCTGCTCACACCCCCCTACGTCAGCGCGAGAGAGAGAGAGAGAGAGAAAGAAAGTTGGGTAGCTTCTCAGCCATCTGCCAATAGCGTCCCTTGTATGAAATCAACTGGGAAAACCAACTGAGGAAGCATGTACCAGAAATTAAAAGACCCATTGTCCGCAGAAACCCACGAAGCAGCGAAAAATCCGTGATATATATTTAAATATGCTTACATATAAAATCCGCGATGGAGTGAAGTTGCGAAAGGTGAAGCGCGATATAGCGAGGGATTACTGTATATATATATATATATATATATATATATAATAATAAAAGGCAAAGCCCTCACTGACTCACTCACTCACTCACTCACTGACTGACTGACTGACTCACTCATCACTAATTCTCCAACTTCCCGTGTAGGTGGAAGGCTGAAATTTGGCAGGCTCATTCCTTACAGCTTACTTACAAAAGTTAGGCAGGTTTCATTTAGAAATTCAAAGCGTAATGGTCATAACTGGAACATATTTTTTCTCCATACACTGTAATGGAGGAGGCGGAGTCACGTATCGCGTCATCACGCCTCCTACGTAATCACGTGAACTAAAAACAAGGAAGACATTTACAGCACGAGTCACACGCGGGAACGAAGGTAAATGACGTTAATTTTTGACTGTCTTTTAATACTGTGTGAGCATACATATTAACACATGTGCAATTAAACGTGTGCATTTACGGGGTGATTTCTGAGGCTTAAAAGCTCACCTTTTATCAAACGCGGGAAGAAAGGTAACTGACGTTGTTCACTGTCTTTTAATACTGTGTAACCATACATATTAATACATGTCCAATTAAACGTGTGCATTTACGGGCTGATTTCTCAGGCTTAAAAGCTCGCCTTTTACTAAAAAGGTAAATGCAAAACTATTTTCAATCAGTTTATTGAAACGCTCCCGTTAAGGATTGCAATAACATATTCGCGAGATAAAAGAACGAAGTAGGGGGAAATGGAGGAACAGCCGCAAACAGCGAAGAGCAAAAAATTAATTAAACAATTGAGAACGGAGCGAGTTCAGCATACAAGCATGTTCATAAGGGAAACAAAGCACGGTGTAAAACGTAAGTTTAAATTAAGTTTATAGAAACGCTGCCGCTGCGGATTGCAATAACATATTCGCGAGATAAAAGTTTAATGAGAAGACACGAGGTATAAACGAAGCACACGCCGTGGCGCAACGTTAGGGGCAACAGTTTCAACCATTCTATGATCTGCTTCTCGCAACTGAAAGACGGCACATGGCGGATGTTAGCCGACCTGCTGACCGCAACGTTAGGGGCTTCAACTATGGCGCTGACGCAACATCTCAGTGCCAACACTTTGCACACTGTACTTAAAAGACACGCCCTCCTCACTGGACAGTTAAAAACACCAATCAAACTAACGATGACATCAAGTATTACCCAATCAAAAGTAGGAAAGGAGGCATCTTCATAAAATGCGTGTGGGATGATTTGCATGAGACGCTGCTTTAAAAAAAAAAAATGATAAAAAAAATACGGGATAAATCCCGTCCAGTATTGATTCAAAACGAGACGCGCAATTTAATTCTCAAACGCGGCACGATTCCGTATTTTAAAGGACGGGTGGCAACCCTACAGTGCCAGGTAACCACCCATACAATCAGATTGTGATTCAGACTAGGAATGCAATGAATGTAATTACCCCGATCTACTTACAAGGCGAAAGTCTTGCAACATTCAAAGATGATGGTTTGGGATAATTAGTACTTATTAAGTACAACATTGAACATAAAAGAGCTTATGAAGCCTTGAACCGAAAAAAGCAAGATCTCAGAGATCGTACAAAAAAAAAAGGAGGTAATGTCGTTTTACTCGCTGTAGATTTTAGTCAAACATTACCAGTTATTCACGAGGGAGACCAGCAGATGAACTCAACGCGTGTTTAAAATCCATGCTTCTCCCACGGTCGGTTATATGTCGCGTGTTCTCGGGTAGGTACACCAAAAAATGTATACATTTAAGCATGTAATGGGCAAAGAAAAAATGAGGTATACCCGAAGGCACTGCAGTAGTACTCAATGTAACTTTACTTCTTAAATGTTAATGTTTTACTGTTTAATAATTTATACGCTTCTTATATATTGTTCAAATTCTTTTATCAAAATACCAGTGACAGCGCAATGCACGATAACATGGACTGAATACACCATACGTATCTGCCCACGGCCGCCCTGGTGTGCGCAGATAGGAGTTGATTCTAAAATAAAATAAACATAAAAAGACTAATACATTCATCACCCATAAAGCAGATAGCAGACGTGACGTATTATATGTGTACCACATTTCAAGTCAATACGTGAAACGGTTTGCAAGCTACATGTGATTTAAAATCCTGGACAGACCAACGAAAAGCCACGGTAGCAAATTATAGAAGATTTTACTGTTTAATAATTTATATTTATATGAAATGTGCTTCTTATATATTACTTCATATTCTCATATGATAATGATGTTAATGTTGTTTATATTGATTTCTATGTTATTGTAAGTGCATCTATGTGTGTATATGTATGTATGTATGTGTATTATATATACATATTATATATATATATATATATATATATATATATATAAAATATATGTGTATGTATATATAATCTGTATATGTGTGTGTATATGTGTATATGTATATATATATATATATATGACAGCAACACTCATAACAATGACAACACAATTACATTGACAATCATGTTACGTTATTTTTAAAATGTTTCCTTTACTTTTTCATAACCTCTTTAACACACTACTTCTCCGCTGCGAAGCGCGGGTATTTTGCTAGTATATATATATATATAGGGTTAGGATTAGGGCAATATTTATATTGCCTTTCAAAGCCAGCTCCCATTTCCATGGCTTACTGGGCCAGAAGCCAGCAAGAAGTAGTTCTGTGTAAGCTGAACTGGCCGTGCTTCCTCTGGACTGGCCTGTGAGGTTCCTGGCCTGCTTTATGGCTCTATTTGTGAGACCTCACATCTGCCTTGTTTGGTACTCCATATCACAATATGTATATTATATATATATATATATATATATATATATATATATATATATATATATATATATATATATATATATATATACATATACTGATAAAAGGCAAAGCCCTCACTGACTGACTGACTGACTGACTGACTGACTGACTCATCACTAATTCTCCAACTTCCCGTGTAGGTAGAAGTCTGAAATTTGGCAGGCTCATTCCTTACACCTTACTTACAAAAGTTAGGCAGGTTTTATTTCGAAATTCTACGCGTAATGGTCATAACTGGAA